>NC_049193.1:1170523-1320056 GCF_009769625.2 Cygnus olor
GGGGTCTGCAGCCCCTGGGGGGGGGCCGGAGGGACCCCACATTCCCAGGGAGCCTCGTAGGGGGCAGATCCCTGGGGGGGGGGGGGGGGGCACAGATCCCCACAGAGACCCGATCCTGGAGGGTGGCAGGGAGCAGGTCCCAGGGGTGACCTTGGCCATGGGGGGAGCAGAACGCAGGCGGCTGGCCCCAAACCCAGGGTGGGGAGGGGGTCAAACCTGGGGGGGGGGATGGGGGGCATCCCTGGATGGGGGGGGGGGGGCGACCCACAACTGCGGGGTCCCCCGTGGCAGCCCTGAACCCAGGGGTGTCCCTGCTCCCCCGGCGTGGCCATGACATTGAGGGTGGGGGGGGTCCCCAGCGCAGGACTTGGCGGGGGGGGGGGGGGGGGGGCTCCCCGCTGCCGTCTCACAGCGCGTGCTCCTCCAGGGGCGCGGGGGGGGCGGGCTCGGCGGCCCCCCGCCCCCAGAAGGCCAGGTTCCTGCGCAGGGAGGTGAGCACCTGTACCTGCAGGTTGGAGACGGGCGCGGGGCTGGCGGCCAGCGCCGCCGTGGCCATGGTGCGGCTGAGCAGCGGGTTGGGGGGGTTGCTGCTGGGGGGGTGCGTGGCCTTCCAGTAGGCCTCCAGGTACTCGGCCAGGTGCTCGCACGCCTCCTCCAGCTGGTTCTCGTCCAGCACGATGTCGAACATCTCCTGGGGAGGGGGGGGGGGGGAGAGGGGGTGGGCGGGGCTTGTGGCGGGGGGGGTGGGGCTTGTGGGGAGGGGAGGGGCTTTGGGGGAGGGGGCGGGGCTTTGGGGGAGGGGGCTGGGCTTTGGGGGAGGGGGCGGGGCTTGTGGGAGGGGGCTGGGCTTTGGGGGAGGGGGCACGGCCTGTGGGGAGGGGGCGGGGCTTGTGGGAGGGGGCGGGGCTTGTGGGAGGGGGTGGGGCTTGTGGGAGGGGGCGGGGCTTTGTGGGAGGGGGCGGGCATGGCCTGTGGGGAGGGGGTGGAGCTTGTTGGAGGGGGCAGAGCTTGTGGGACAGGGCATGGCCTGTGGGGAGGGGGCCGGGACAGGAGAAGGGGTGGGAGGAGCATCTGGCCCTGGGGGTGGAGCCTGTGGTGTCTGGGGGTGGAGCTTCAGCCCCCAATAAGGTGGTGGGTGGGGCCTGTGGCACATGGGGGTGGAGCCTCAGGCCCCAATAAGGCAGTGGGTGGGGCCTGGTGAACCTGGGGGTGGGGCTTCTGACCCCAATACGGTGGCCGGTGGAGCCTGTGGCACCTGGGGCGGAGCCTATGGGGAGGTGGGTGGAGCCTATAGTGGCTGGGGGAGGAGACTACGGGCCGAAAGAGGTGGTGGGCGGAGCCTGTGGCACACGTGGGAGGAGCTTCAGGCCCCAATGAGGTGGTGGGCGGAGCCTGCGGCGTATGGGGGCGGAGCCTCAGCTCCAGAACAGGTCACACCCCCCTGCCTGGAGGAGGTGGTGGGAGGGGCTTCAGGCCCGCAGGGGCGGAGCCAGTGACAGGGTGTGGTCGGGGCGTGGCCAGGGCGTGGCCGGGGGGGGGGCGTGTCACTCACGGGCGGGCACTGCGCCAGCTTGTCGGAGGCCACCATCTGCACGTTGAGGTGCTTGGCCTGCGACTTGCCGCGGGACTTCACCAGCCGCTGCAGCACCTGGGGCGGGACGGAGGCGCTGGGGGGGGGGCCGCGGGGACACGCGGACACCCCCCCCCCCCCTAAACACCCCCGCGCCCCCCACCCACCTTGGGGGAGGCGATCTTGATGTAGACGACGATGGGCGCCAGCGAGGTCTTGGCCAGCTGGGCCGGGTGGTTGATGGTGTCGGCGTCCAGGGCCACCAGCTGCAGCGTGCGCGCCAGCTCGAAGATGCGCTCCGTCTCGCTCTGCACCTCGGCTGGCGGAGCGGGGACACGGGCAGGGTCGGGGGGGTGGCACGGGGTGTGTGAGTGGGGGGAGGGAGCCAGGAGGGCATGGGGGGGGGGGCTTTGGGGACGACGGCTGGGGGAAAGGGACGGGGCCAGGAGGGGTCTTGGCCGCTCCAGCGTCACCCCAGGGACAGGGACGGGGAACGGGATGGGGACAGGAGGGGTTTTGGCCGCTCCGGTGTCACCCCCAGGGACAGGGGGGTCCCAGCAGGAGGGAGGTGGCGGTGGGGTCCCAGCACTGACTGCAGCAGGGTGGGGAAGGGGCTAAGCCCCCCCCCGACCACACGCACTGGGGCGGGTGCTGAGCCACTGGGCTGGCCCCGACCCTCGGAGTGCGCCCGGGGACCCCGCAGCGTCCCAGAGCCCGGGCAGGGCCACGCAGGGAGGACGGGGGTCCGAGGGGCCGGGCGGGGGTCCCGCCGGGTCCACGCTACGTACCCAAGACATCTGCACCAGGAGCAGGGGAGGAAGGAAGCGGCGCGGAGGGGAGGAAACCCGAAGGAAAGGAGAGAGAAAAAAAAAAAAAAAAAAAAAAAAGGAAAGAAAAACACAACAGAGAGAGGATAAAAGGGGAGGGGGGGGGGACAGAGACTGGGCGAAACCCCCCAGGGGGGTGAGCGAGGGGTCCCGGCAGCCCCCACCCCATGCGTCCATCACCCCGTGGAGCGGGGAGGCAGCACGCTGGGGGGTGAGGGGGGGGGGACGCGCCGTGCCCCGGGGCGGGGGGGGGGACGGGGCGGATGCAGATGGGAGCTGGGGGCCGTGGCGGTGCCTTACCCAGGCTGGAGCGCGTGCTGGAGCGCTCGATGATGGTGTGCTTGCTGGGGTTGTTGAGCACCGAGCGCTTGGCCAGCGAGATGTCGGCCGTCACCCGCGTGATGGAGATCCTGCCAGGCGCAGAGGGCAGGGGCTGGGGGGGGGGGGGGGGGGAGACAGCGGGAGACCCCCAAACACCCCCCCCTATCCACAACGAGACCCTGCTCCCACCCACCCCACGCTCAGGGCCGGTGGCATCCAGGGCGTGCAGGCGTCCTCGGGGGCAGAGCTGCAGCTCCAGCATGGGGCTGAGGGGGTCCCCATGGGGCTGGGGGGGTCCCCATGGGGCTGAGGGGTCCCCTAAGGGGCTGAGGGACCCCTAAGGGGCTGAGGGGGTCCCCATGGGGCTGAGGGGTCCCCTAAGGGGCTGAGGGACCCCCATGGGGCGGAGGGGTCCCCTAAGGGGCTGAGGGACCCCCTAAGGGGCTGAGGGGGTCCCCATGGGGCTGAGGGGTCCCCTAAGGGGCTGAGGGACCCCTAAGGGGCTGAGGGACCCCCATGGGGCGGAGGGGTCCCCTAAGGGGCTGAGGGACCCCTAAGGGGCTGAGGGACCCCCATGGGGCTGAGGGGCTCCCCATGGGGCTGAGAACCCCCCCGCAGGGGGCTGAGGACCCCCAATCCACCCTCCTCACCTGCCATCAAAGCGATGCTTCAAGAAGTCGAAGAGGGCTTTCTGCATCATGTCCGTCACCTGGCGAAGGAAGCGGGGAGCACGTGGGACCCGGGCAGACACCCCCAGCATCCCTCCCCAACCCCCGCCCCGGGCCCTGCGTGTCCCCCCCCATCCCCCCCCCCCCCCTCACCTCGTAGCCCTTCAGCGAGGGCCCCACCAGGATGATGGGCCGCATGGAGGGCACCACGTCGTAGGGCGGCACGTGCTCGGCCTGCGGGGCACAGCCGGGCGTTACGGGGCTCGGGCGGGCGGGGGGGGGGGGGGGGGGATCAGCAGGAGCCTTGGGGTCGGCGGGGGGGGGGGGGGGGACACACACCGGGGGATGGGGACAACCGGGGCAGCCCCGGGGGGGGGGGGGGTCACACACACACACACACACAAACACACACGCGTGTGTGGCCATGCCGGGGAGCGCGGCCACCACCACCGGGACGGGCGCTCGGCTTCACCCCGCGATGGGCGGGGGGCAACAGCGTGTGTGCGTGTGTGGGGGGGGGGGGGTGAGAGTGGGGGGGGGGGGGCGGGGGGGGGGTCCTGCCGCTACTCACCGATTTCTGCTTCTGCTTCGCTACGTCCCGAGGCGCCGCGCGCGGGGCCGGGGCGGGCGAGAGAAGACAAACAAGGCATGCGTGTTACTGCGGGTGGGGGGCGGCGGGGGGGGGGCGCGGCGGGGGGGGGGGGGCTCCCAGACTGGGCGCGGGGGTCCCTGGGGGGCTTGGGGGGGGGCAATGGGGGGTGTCGTCGTCCCCCCCCCCCCCCTCAGGGCACTGTGCTGGCGGAGGTCTGGCAGCGAGCATCTCCCTGATGTTAATTAAAATTGGGGGGGGGGGGGCGAGCGGGGGGCTTTGCGGGGCGGGGGGAGTGGGGGGGGCACGGCGGGGTGCCCCCAGCACTGTTCGCCCCTGCAGCCCCCCCCCTAAGCCCTGCGGGGCCATGTCAGCCCCCCCCCCCCCCCCCCCCCGGCCCCGGGCTGTGGTTGCGCCCGAGCCCCCCGGCCCCCTGCCCAGTTTGGGGGGGGGGGGGGGGGAACGTTCCACTCGCATTCGTGGGGGGAGACGAGAGGGGCACGGCACACACCATGCGCACACCGGGGGGGCGAGGCGGGGGGGGCATGGAACGGTCCATGCCTGGATCGTGGGGGGGGCAGCCACAGGCTGAACCATCCCATGATCAGAGGGGGGGGCAGCCACGGGCTGATCCACCTTATTGATCATGGGGGGGGCAGCCACGGACTGGTCCACCCTATTGATCACAGGGGGGACACAGCCACGGACTGAACCATCCCTTGGATCATGGGGGGAGGCAGCCACAGACTGGTCCATCCTATGATCGCAGGGGGACACAGCCACGGACTGGTCCACCCTATGAATCATAGGGGGGCACAGCCACGGCCTGAACCATCCCATGATCATAGGGAGGGCAGCCACGGGCTGAACCACCCTATTGATCATAGGGGGGGACAGCCACGGACTGGTCCATCCTATAGGTCTCAGGGGGGCACAGCCACAGACTGCTCCATCCCATGATCATAGGGGGACACAGCCATGGACTGAACCATCCTGTGACCATAGGGGGATGCAGCCACGGAATGGTCCACCCTATCGATCGCAGGGGGAGGCAGCCACGGACTGAACCGTCCCGTGATCATAGGGGGGGAGCCACGGACTGGTCCATCCCATGGCCGTAGGAGGCCGCAGCCACGGACCGCTCCATCCCACGACCACGGGGGGACACAGCCACGTCCCGAGCCTCCCACGCCACGGGGGGCACCCCGCTGCCGCCCCGGCCCCGCTCCCCCCCCGTCGCAGACGCTCATGCCCATGCTGCGCAGCGGCCACGCGCCGCCGTGGCGCGGGGAGGGAGCAGGGGCACGGCGTGCCCCGAGCAGCCCCGGGGGGCGCCGCCGGCACCCCCCCGGGGCAGTGTTAGGGCAGGCAGGGTGCAGCAGGCGAGCGCGAGGCCGGGCCGGCGTGCGCGGGGCTCCGTTACCTTCCTAAAGAAGGGGATGCGCTTGGTGTGGGCGGGGGGGGGTGGTGACACTGCTCACGCTACTCTTAGGGGAGCGGTGGGTGTCCGCGGCCTCCTCCTCCTCCTCTAACTCATCGGGCTCAAAGGCAAAGCTAGGCATGTCCAGGGCACCTGGGGACGCACCGGAGCCGGGGGCGGGGGGGGGGGGGGAGAGAAGAAGAGCGATAATGGCAGCGAGAGGGGGGGGGGGGGGCGGATGGGAGCGGGGGGGCTGCGAGGGGCAGGAGGATGGCGGGGACGGGGGGCAGAGAGGGGCAGGGGGGGGCTCCTGGGTGCTCGGGGCTACCCCGCGCACGCCCAGCCGTCCGTGTGCACACGCGTGTGAGCGTGCCACAGTGGGCTGACACCTCCGCCCTGCGGACCCCGCCACGGTGCAGAGGGGACGCGGCAGCCGCGATCGACGGGACGGGCAAGGGGGGGGGGGGGGGGCATTACCCAGAGGGGTGACGGACCCCCCCCCCCCCCGCCCTGCACCAGGCCGGTCCCGCTCAGCCCGGGGGGCTGCGGGCACCCCGGACACTCTTACCGCTGGCCGGCGGGGTGGGCCGGCGGGTCCCCGTCACCACGTCGCCCAGGCTGGAGCTGGAGTTGTCCCCCGATTTGCTGGGGAGGGGGGGGGGGGCGGAGAGAGGCAGAGAGAGAGGGGTCAATATTGTGACGGGGGGGGGGGGGCAGAGGGATTTGGGGGGGGGCTGGGGGGGCGGCACCTCGAGCTGAGCCGGTTCTGCCTCATCTTCTGCTCCTGCAGCAGCCGCATGTTCTCCAGCTTGACGGGGCTGGGGATGAAGCCGACCTCGCAGCCCTCCTTCACCAGCCGCCCGATCCACCAGTCGTTGTTGTACTTCTGCACCGCGATGAGCGGGGGGGGGGGGGGGGGGGCAGAAAATGCCTGAAACCCCCCCAACAGCCAGCCCCACGGCCACCCCATTGCCTGCCCCACGGCCGCCCCACCGCCCGCCCCACGGCCACCCTGCCACCTGCCCCACGGCCACCCGCAGCCCCACACCCCCACCGGCCCCCCCCCCATCCCAATCCCCACCCCCCCCCCCGCCCCGGCCCCCACCTCCTTGATGTGCAGGAAGTCTTTGGGCTCGAAGCAGATGGCCATGCCCTGCACCGGCACGTCGTCGCCGGCCGACGGGTTGTAGCCCACGTTCGTCCGCACGGCGAACGCCACCGGCTTCGTCTGCCGACGGGACAGCGCTCAGCACGGGGACGCTGCCCCCCTCCCCCCCCCGGCCCACCGAGCCCCCCCACCCCGGCAGGGCCTGGCTGGGCTCCTGGAGGAGCCGGGGCAAGACCGAGGGTGCTCGTTAGCTAATTGCCCCAGGCCTGCGGACAAGGAGCAGGAGGGCACAGCGGGGAGTGCGCTGAAGGGTCCTGTGCAGCACTGGGTGGGGGGGGGGGTCCCAGGGGTCCCATCCCGTACTGGGGGGGTCCTGTCCTGCACTGGGGGGGTCCCAGCCCTCCCTGTCCTGCACTGGGGAGGGGTCCCAGGGGTCCTGTCTTGCACTGGCGGGGTCCCAGCCTTCCCCGTCCTGCACTAGGGAGGGGTCCCAGGGGTCCTGTCCTGTACTGGCGGGGTACCAGCCCTCCCCGTCCTGCACTGGGGGGGTCCCAGGGGTCCCAATCCTGCACTGGGGGGGTCCCAGGGGTCCTGTCCTGTACTGGGGGGGTCCCAGCCCTCCCCGTCCTGCACTGGGGAGGGGTCCCAGGGGTCCCAATCCTGCACTGGGGGGGTCCCAGGGGTCCCAATCCTGCACTGGGGGGGGGGGTCCCAGGGGTCCTGTCTTGCACTGGGGGGGTCCCAGCCCTCCCCGTCCTGCACTGGGGGGGTCCCAGGGGTCCCAATCCTGCACTGGGGGGGTCCCAGGGGTCCTGTCCTGTACTGGCGGGGTCCCAGCCCTCCCCGTCCTGCACTGGGGAGGGGTCCCAGGGGTCCCAATCCTGCACTGGGGGGGGGTCCCAGGGGTCCTGTCTTGCACTGGTGGGGTCCCAGCCCTCCCCGTCCTGCACTGGGGAGGGGTCCCAGGGATCCCAATCCCGCACTGGGGGGGGTCCCAGCCCCCCCCCTTCCCCCCCCCCCTCACCTTGGCTTTCTCCAGCTGCGCCAACGCCTGCCGCTCGGCCTCCTTGCGCAGCGCCTCGCGGTCCTCCTCCAGCGACACGTCCGAGTCCGAGGGGCGGCTGGTGTACGACTCTGCCGAGCCCTGGGGGGGGGGGGGGGGGGGGCAGCGAGAGGGGTCAACCCCCACCAACCCCCCCCCCCCTCAAACAGCCCCATTCCCTCCCCCCCCCCCCCCCCCCACCTCATTACATTCAGGCACCGGGGGGGGAGAAAACGCCCCCCAGACCTGCCTCCCCCCCCTGCAGCAGGGGCAGAGGTTTGGGGGTGTCAGGAAGAGCTCGGCCGGGCCCTGAGCTCCCCCCCCGGCCCCCCCCCCCCCCCGGGGCGCAGGCCCCCAGCCCGTGTTCCCCGCGGGGCCGGGGGGGCCGGGGGGGCCGTGCCGGGGTTACGGCAGGCCGCAGCTGTCGCCACCGCTCCGGCACGGAACGTGACACCGGGCCTCCTGTTAAAATGCGAGGGCAACGGGGACCCCCCCTGACACCCCCCCCAGACACCCTCAGACCCCCCCCCGGACCCCCCCCCCGACCCCCCTGCCCGCTGCCCCCCCCCCGCCTTCCCACGGTGGGGGCCCTGTCCCGGCCACCAAGGAGCCCTGCGGTGATGGGGGGGGGCGGGGGGGGGCCGGGGTCACCCCAGGACAGGGCTGGGGTTGGGGTGGGATCACCTCAACCTGTGCCCCCCCCCCCGGCCCCCTCCCCTCGCTGCAGGGGGAGCCCAGGAGGGAGGCGGTGGGGACACCCCAGGGCCGTGCCCTCCGTGGGGACGGCAACCTTTTTTTTTGGGGGGGGGCTGCCCCCCCCCAGCCCCTCCGTGACCCCCCCATTGTGGGAGCCCCCAGCCCCCCCGCAGGGCAGGGCAGCCCAATTTGCCCCCCCCTGTTCCCAAACAGCAGCAGGATGGGTGCAGACCCCACCCCGTCCATGGGGCAGCAAGCAGCCCCCCCCCACAAAAAAATAAGAGCCATGGGGGCAGAGATCAGCTGCCCCCCCCCCCCCCCCACCAAACCCCCCCCCCCATAGGGACATGTCCCAGCCTGAGGGTCCCGGGGGGGGGGGGGGGGCAATGGAGTGGGGTCCAGGGGGGGTACCAGGAGGGGGGGGCTGGGGGGGGGCTGCTTGGGGGGGGTGCAGGCACAATGTCCTCCCCCCACAGCCCCACCGCGTCCTGGGGCCACCTGCTGCAGCCCCCCCGGGACCAAGAGGGGACCCCGCACGGAGGGGGGGGGGGGGGGGGGGGCAGGAAGGGATTGGAGGGGGGGGGGCACTGGCAGCCCTGGGGGGCAGCGGGGGCACTCACCAGGGCGGCGGGGGGGTCCTTGCCGGCCATCTCCATGGTGGCAGGGCCGGGGGGCGAGTGGGACTGGGGGGGGGGGGGGAATGACACGGGGGGGGGGGGGCGGGCGCGCTGGGCGCCCCGGGTCAGGTTGCAGACATTCGCAGCCTGCTGGGGTAAATTTAGCCCAGGGAGGCGGGGGGGGGGGGCCGGTGCCAAGCCCTGGCGGCGGATGGGGCTGGGGAGGGTGGGCTGTGCCCCCCCCCCACCCCCCCAGCACCCGGCGTTGCCCCCCCCCCCCCCAGGAGGGGCAGGGGGTGCCGGGGGGGGTCCAGGACCCCGAAGGGTCCCAGTAGAGGGGGGAGAAATGCCCCCCCCCTCCCCCCCCATGCTTAGGGAAAGGTGGGGATGGGCTTGGGGACCCCTGGGAGCACCCCAAAGCTCTGCTTCAATTGGGGGGGGGGGCCCTACCCCCCCCCTTCCCCCCCCCCCCGGTGCTCGGCTGCACACCGGGCCCCCCACCTCGGACCCTCGTGGGGGTACCGCAGCCCCCCCAAGGGACCGTCCCCTGCAGGATGCGCGCCGGGGGACGGGTGATGGCTGGGGCCAACCTGGGGGCTGTGCCCCCCCCTCCAAAAAAAAAGCCCCCCCCCCCCCCCCCCCAGCCCCGCTCACCTGCCGGACGAAGCTGTTGGAGGTGGTGTCGGACGAGGTGCTGCCGTCCGAGCGCTTGAAGCGGCTCTTGCGCTTGCTGTACTTGCCCTGCGGGGGGGGGGGGGGGGGGGGGGGGGGGGGAGGCGAGGGCTGCAGCGAGGCCCCCCCTCAAAAAAAAATCCCCCCCCCCCCCCCCAAAAAAATTCCCCCCCCGGACTCCGCCATCCCCAGCATCCACGCCTGGAAGGAGCCGCTTGGACCCACGGGGAGCCCCAGCTCCCCCCCGCAGCCCCCCCCCCAGCAAAATAGGGCAGTTGGAGCCCCCCCCACGCTGCATGGGGGGCACGGACCCCCCCAGCCCCCCCCCAGCCCCCCCAGCCCCAGCAGACACCCCAGAGCCGAGCCAGCACCCCACGGAGGGGTTGGGGGGGGGGGGGGCAGGGGGGTGTCCCACCCCACGCCCCCCCCCGCTGTCCCAGTGTCACACACTCGTGCACCCCCCGACCCCTTGCACACGCGTGTGCACCCACCGCCCCCCCCCCCCCCCCATCACACACACCCCCACCCATTCCACCCAGTTCCCTCCAGTGCCTCCCACTGGGACCAACCGGGAGAGTCCCCCCCCAACGCCCCCACCCCCCTGAGCCCCCCCCCCCCCAGGCCCTGGGGATGGGGGGGCTGGGGGGGGGGGGGGGGGGGCCGGAACCTGCTGGGAGGGGGGGTGGTGAGCAGGACCGTGGCCCCCCCCTCGCGGGACAGCTGGGCCCAGCTGCCGCCAGCCGGGCTGGGTGGTCCCCCCCCAGACCCGGTATTTTTAGGTCCTTCGCCGCCCCCCCCCCCCCGGTGCCCCCCCCAGCCCCATCCCTCGCTCAGAGCAGGAGGTGGTGGAGGTCCCTGGGACGGGGGGGGGGGCAGGGCAGCCCCACGGAGCGCCCCCCACCCCACAAATCACGGCAGGGGTGTGATGGGCCAAGCTTTGCCCCCCCCCCCCCCCAGGGCCTGTGCCCCCCCCCCCCGCTGTCACAGGCCCCCCCCCAACCCAGGGCAGCCCCCCCCCCGCCCACGCCACAGGCACGAGATGCTCCCAGGCTCCTGGGTGCCCCCCACCCTAGAGAAGCCCCCCCCCATCCCACCCCCCCCAGGGGTTGGGGCTTTTTTTTGGGGGGGGGGGGGGACGGACACATTAGGGGGCACCCCCCCCGCACCGACTCCCCGTGCAGTTTTGCTGAAAGTTTCCCCGTGCCCAAGGGGGGGGCACCATGGGGCTGTGCCCCCCCCCCCCCCGGCCCATGCACCCCCCCCCCCCCAAACCCGGGGTGCTGCGGGGGGGGCACACCCGGGGAGGGGGGGGGGGGGCGGTGACACAGCAAAGGGCGCAGAGCCCCCGAGCGCGCTGCCCCCCCCCCCAAAAAAATATCTGGGGGGCTCGAGCCCGCCTCCAAAAAAATAAATCTGGGGGCTCACCCCCCCCCAAAAAAAAAGCTGGGGGGCTCGACCCCCCCCCCCAAAAAAAATCTGGGGGGGCCGACCCCGCTTGGTGCTTTTTATTTTGGGGGGGGGGGGGGGGCTGCGTTTGGGCTAGCTCGGCTGGGGGGGGGGGAAATCTCCGCCGTGAGGGGGTGGAGGGGGTGTAAGGGATGGGCCGGGGGGGGGCCCCCGGAGCCGACCCCCCCGGGGGTGTCACCTGGAGGGCGGCGTTGTCCAAGACGTCCATCTGGATGTCCTGCGCGGCGCTGCGGGGGGGGCGCGCCATGCCCCCCTCCCGCACCATGGAGCTCGGCCGCCGCCGCACCGGGCCCCGCGGCGACGGGCGGGTGGGGGGGGGGGGGGGGGGGATGGAGGAGGAGGAGGAGGAGGAGGAGGAGGAGGAGGAGGAAGGCCGAGGGGGGGGGAGGAGGAAGGAGGAGGACGGGGCGGGGGGGGGGGCCGGGCACGGCCTCTGCCTCCGCCCCGGCCGCTCCCACCGCGCTGCCGGAGGGATGCGGGGATGCGGCCGCCCCCCCCCCCCCGCAAGGAAGGGCACCCCCAAGGGGGGGGGGAGAGGCGGAGGACCCCTCCAGAGAAAAAATATATATATATGGTTTAACCCCCCCAGTAAAAAAATAAATATATATATATATGGTTTAAACCCCCCCCCCAGCAAAAATATATATATATGGTTTTGGGGGGGGGAAGCGCAGCGTGTAGCCTGCAGTGGCGTTGGGGGGGGGGGGGGGCGGGGAGGAGGAGGACCCCCCTCAGTAAAAAAAATAAATGTATATATATGGGTTAACCCCCCCAGTAAAAAAAATACATACATACATATATGGTTTAACCCCCCCAGCAAAAATAAATATATAGATATATATTTTTTTCTGGGGGGGGGGGGGGGGGGGGGGACAGCATGCAGCCTGCAGTGGATTTGCTCGCTGGGGGGAGCTTCCCTACAAAAAATAAAATAAAATAAAATAAAATAAAATAAAATAAAATAAAATAAAATAAAATAAAATAAAACAAAACAAAATAAAATAAAATAAAATAATAAAGGGGGGGCCCAGCCCCTTCCCCTGCTGTCAGCCCCCCCAGTGGGATGTGCTCCGGGGAGCCCACGGCCCCCCCCTTGGGACGAGGCTTCCCCTAAACCCACCCGTGGTGGTCCCCGGGCAGGGCCCCCCGGGGGGGGGGGGGTGTCCCCATATAGCGATCTGTGACCCCCCCCCAGCCCCTCTGCTCCCCAGGGGCGCCCATACTGGGCCACCCATCCGCTCACATGCGGGGGGGGGGGGCACCCAAGGGGGGGGGGCACCCAAGGGGGGCACCGTCGCTGTTGGGAAGTTCGGAATCCCTCGGGACCCCCCAGCCCTGCAAGGGGGGGGTCCTCCGGCGTCGCCCGCCCCCCCCCCCGGGGCAGCTGGCGCCGCATTTTCCATGAGCAGGCCCCATCCATCACCGCCGCCCCCCCCCCCCCCCCCCCCCGGAATGGGGCCTACGGCGGCATGGGCTCCATCGTGCCCCCCCCGGGGGGGCTGTGGGGGGGGGCTCTGGGGGGCTGTGGGGTCTATAGAGGACTGTGGGGGGCTATCGGGGGGGGTTGTGGGGGGTGTGGGGGGGGGTCTACAGGGGGCTGTGGGGGGACTTGGGGGGGATCGTGGGGGCAGTGGGGGGCTATGGGGGCAGTGGGGGGCTATGGGGTCGCAGCTGTGGGGGCTGTGGGGATGAGGGGGGCCGTGGGGTTGTGGGGGGGGCCTGGGGGGGTCTGTGGGGGGCTCCGGGGGGGCCGTGGGCCCACAAAATGGCGGTGGGCGCAGCCCCGTGGCCGCCCGCAGGCCGGTGCCCAGCCCCGGCCCCTCTCCTGCCCCCGTTCCCATTTCGCGGTTTGTTGGAGGAAAACGGCCGGCGGCTTTTGAACGGCAGCCCCGGTGTTTATTCGTGTTTTTCTCTCGAAACCAACCCAAAATCTGTCGCCACCGGCTCCTCTCCTCGCGCCACACGCCGCCTGCGGCACGGCGGCCGGGTTCGGGGGGGGGGGGGGGGGCGTCGGCACCCGTCTGGGGGCTCGGCGAGGGGCCGAGGGGTCTCCGGGGGCTCCCCTAATCCCCAGGAGCCCCCAGTCTCGGGACCCCCCAGCACCGGGGACCCCCAATCCCCGGGACCCCCCCGACCAGCCCCTGGACCCCCCCGACCAGCCCCGGGACCCCCCAGCCCCGGAGACCCCCCCAGCCCCGCGGACCCCTCAACCAACCCCAGGACCCCCCATCCCCAGGACCCCTCCCATCCCCGAAGACCCCCCCCACACCCCCCCCCATCCCCGGAGACCCCCCCACCCCCAGGACCCCCCCCCCCGCAGCACCGGACATTCCCATCCCCAGGGGCCCCCCCCAGCACCGGGGACCCCCCAGCCCAGAGACCCCCCCAATCCCGGGACCCCCCCCCATCCCCAGGGACCCCCACCCCCAGAGACCCCCCCAGCATAGAGACCCCCCCTTACCCGGGGACCCCCACCACCTGGGACCCCCCCCCATCCCCGGGACCCCCCATCCCCGGAGACCCCCCCCGAGCCCCGGGGACCCCCCCAACCAACCCCGGGACCCCCAGTCCCGGGGACACCCCCCCCCCCAAGCACCGGGACCCCCCCCCCCAGCAGCAGGAGCAGCGCCCATCCCGCGGGCACAGCAGCGGCCCCGGGACCCTCAGAACCCTCAGGGGCGGCGATCGCCGCCGAGAGGCCGGCGGTGGGCTCCCGCTCACGGGGCACCGGGGGGCGGCCGGTACCGGGGACCCCCCCCCCGGGGCATAACGGGGGCTTAGGGCTCCCGGGACGCCGCAGCGAGCAGCGCCCGGTGCCCACGTGCTGCCCACGGCGCCTCACCGCGCATGCGCCGCGCTCCCCCCCCCCCCAGCCCTCCCCACCGCGCAGGCTCCGCTCGGGCCGTACCACCCCGCGGGGAGCGGGGGGGGTGCCGCGTTGCTTTTCTCCCCCTCCCCACGCCGCGAGCGGGCCTCGGCGGCCTCTCACCGCTTCTCCCACCCGTGACCGATCCGCGGCGTCTCCTCGATCCCGTCTCGGTGCCCCACGGAGCGGCGGGGGGGCGGCGGGGGAAGCGGCGGGGTGGTACGTTCCGGTCGCTGTGGGCGCGGCGCGTGGCCCCGCCCCTCCCTCTCGGCCCGGCCGCCGCCATGAGGTGAGCGCAGCGCGGCGCCGGGGGGACCCCGACGGGATGGGACGGGGGGGGCTCGGGGGGGGGCCGGCACCGCCCGCGGGGCTTCACCGGGCCCGTGTGAAGGGAGCGGGGGAGGTCTGGGGGGAGCGGAGCGCGGCTGGGCCCCGCGGGGGCGGCTGCGGCCTGCTCGGGGCTCGGGGGTGGGGGGGGCAAAATGGCGGCCGGGGCCTGGGGAGGGGGCGAAATGGCGGCGGCGGCGGGGGTGGGGAACGGGGCTGGGGGCCGGGTCGGGTGTCCTGAGCAGGGTAAGGGGGCTCGGGGGGGGCTGAGGGAGGTTCGGTGGGCTGAGAGGGGACTGGGGGCCGAGGGGGGCTCCGGGGTCCCTCAGGGGCTGAGGGGGCTCGGGGGGTCCCTCCGGCCGCTGAGCTGGCCCCCTGCCCGCCCGCAGTATGCTCCGGCTGCAGAAGAGGCTGGCCTCCAGCGTCCTGCGCTGCGGCAAGAAGAAGGTCTGGCTGGATCCCAACGAGACCAACGAGATCGCCAACGCCAACTCACGTAAGGGGGCGTGGGGCACCTCGCTGGGGGGAAAGGGAGGCGGTGGGTGGGCTAGGTGGGGTCCCTCGTGGAAAAGGGAGGTGTTGGATGGGCTAGGTGGGGTGTCTCGTGGAAAAAGGAGATGTCAGTTGTGCTAGAAGGGTGTTTTTGACCTGCTCTGTAGCAGCGGTGTTGGCCCAGGTAAAATTCTGACGTCTGGGCAGCTGCTGTGTGCTGTAAAGTGGAATTCAGTCACCACCAGGATTTGCAGAGTTCCCCCATCACGTTCACAGGAACGTGGTGCCCAGTGGGTGGGTTCTTGTGGTACATTCGGTATGTGGTGTTCTCCGAGATGACAAATGGGAGAAATGGGATGGGGAAAGAGCATCTCCAAAGCCCTTCGTATTGCTGGAGTCGTGTCTGGTTTGTCTATATCCAGGCTGGATTGCAGTCTGTCTAACGTGGTTTCTCTTAGCCCATAAGATGTTGAACGTGTTTATTTTTCTAGGTCAGCAAATCAGGAAGCTGATTAAGGACGGGCTCATCATCCGCAAGCCTGTGACCGTGCACTCCCGTGCTCGATGCAGGAAGAACACCTTGGCCCGCCGGAAGGGCAGGCACATGGGCATCGGTGAGTGCTGGCTTCCCTCGGAGGACCGAAGGAAACGTTTGTTTTCTGTGGTGCTTGGCGCACCTACAAGCTTGTGTTGAGCGAAGATCTGTGAAGATCTTGCTGCAGAGTTTGTGCGTGAGCAGTTTACTTCTTGAAGTAAAGAGAAGGATTAGACACAAGCAGAAGTGTTGTGTCCGACTGGCAGAAGCCTGGTGACGTTCTTACCTCGTTTCCTCCCCCTAGGTAAGAGGAAGGGTACGGCCAATGCTCGTATGCCCGAGAAGGTGACCTGGATGAGGAGAATGCGGATCCTGAGGCGCCTGCTCCGCAGATACAGGGAGTCCAAGAAGATCGACCGCCACATGTAAGCCTGCCGCACCAGCACCCAGCTTTGGGTCGTGGGGAGCACATCCACGTGCTTACCTGTGTCTCCCTTGCTGTACGCAGCTTCGCGGCCAGCTCCTTGGTGTGGAGCTTGCTGATGAAAAGAAATCCTCTGTAGAAAGCGCGCGCCAGGAAGGGCGCGAGGCGTCTGGAAGCTGCCGTGGTTTGATCCCCGGGCAGCCTCTCACGGTTCGTTCCGATCCCGTAGGTATCACAGCCTGTACCTGAAGGTCAAGGGCAACGTGTTCAAGAACAAGCGGATCCTGATGGAGCACATCCACAAGCTCAAGGCAGATAAGGCTCGCAAGAAGCTCTTGGCGTAAGTGCTGCCTCGCTGTTAAGCTTCTCTCTTCCAAGTTGTGAAAACAACTTTTCTGGTTTCTTCAGTAAGTGCAGGCAGGTAATTCCAGGGGGCTCCTGCCTCTGGTGGCTCTGTCTGGAGCCCTGGGGAAGAATCAGAACCGAGTCGTCCTGGCAGAGCCGCGTGCGTTTCACTGCCTGGGCAGCAGGTGAATGTTGCTCGTGCTGCTGCGACCTGGGAGATCTGCCGACCCCGCCCCTTAGATCAGTGAATGACTGACGGGGGAAGCACGAGTCAGCGTTTTTCCAAAAATCCTGATGCCTGCTTGGTTTAAAAAACAGAGCAGTGGAGAGGAGACAGGGCCAGCAGTGAAGGCTTTCTCTGGGCTGTTTGGGGTTTTCCACACACGTTCATGAGCTCTTTGTTTCTTGCAGTGACCAGGCTGAGGCTCGCAGGTCCAAGACCAAGGAGGCTCGGAAGCGCCGTGAGGAGCGCCTGCAAGCCAAGAAGGAGGAGATCATCAAAACCCTCTCCAAAGAGGAGGAGACCAAGAAGTGAACGCTGTCTGTCTTGTGTACATAGTGCTTTCCATCCACAAGGGTTAAATAAAACACCGCTTCCAGAGCCGCTGCACCTGGTGTGGCTCCGTGGGGGGGCTTCCAGAGCTGCGATGGGGCTGGGGGTGGACTGGGGGGTGGATTGGGGAAGGACTGGGGGCAAAGTGCTGGTCCCCAGTTCTGTGCTGGGCCTGCGCTGCTTGTTGAGAACCGAACAAGTGGGGCAGTTCCTCACGTCAGGGTGGGCCCCAACCCAGGGTGCTGCCGGCTGGGTGCTGGTGGGAGAAGAGGGTCTGGGGGCACCCGGGGCCCTTCCCCGCATCTCCGGAGGTGGCCAAGCCCAGCTGGAGCTCCCAGCGCCTGGGGTGGGAGTGCTCGGGGACAGGCGAGTCCCTGAGGGTGTCCCAGACCTGCTGAAGGGGGCCCTGCTGGACCTGGCCCCCCCCCCCCCCCAGCGCATCGCTGCACCCCAGAGCCGTGGGGGTGGCTGTGGGTGGGCGCTGAGTGGCTCGGGGCGGGGGCTCGGAGCCCTCGGCCTCCATTTAGCGGCCCCAAAGCACGGCCTGACAGCTGGGCCGGGGGGTGTGAGCGGGGGAAGGCTTCAGGTGCGGGTGGTCCTGGGGAGGCAGCAAGAAGCCCCCCCGGGGGTCCCCAGCACCCTAAGAACCCCTCCTGAGATGCCCGGGGGTCAGGGCGCAGCCCCAGGAGGGGTTTCCAACGTGTGCCCCCGGGGCCCAGCACAGGGGGCTGGGGGCCAGAACGAGCCCCAGGACCCACCTGATGGGTGCCGCCCCCGCGCTCACCGTGCTCCCCCCCCCCAGGACCCCCCCCAACACCTCCCCCAAGCAGCTCCTTACCAAAACCGCTGCCACGGGACCGGGACCGGGACTGGGACCAGGACCGGGACACCCCCAGAGCGTCCCCCCAGAGCCCTGCACCAGCTTTGGGGCAGGTTTGGAGCATTTCTAGGCTGCGGCTCCCCCCCCCCCCCACCCCCCCCACCCCCCCCCCCCCCGCAGGAAGCGCGGCCGAGCCCCTCCCCGCTCATCACACAGGTGGGGGGCACCTGGGCCGGGCAGCACCCAGGGGCTCGCAGCACCCGGTGCTCGGCGTGGGCCCTTCCCCACCCCATCCCCGGGGGTGACACCGTTGGGTGCTGCCAGCACCGAGCCCAGGACCCCTGGGGGGTGGGGGGCACAAGGTGAGGGGGGGGGGTGCACCCACGCCCCCCCCCCCGCCCTACGTGGGAGAACACCCCCATGGCAGCCGCACTGCGACAGCAACGTTTAATTCAGGCTCTGCGCCGCGAGCACCCCGCGAGGTGGGCACGGGGACGCGCTGCCCCGGCACCCGCAGGCATCGCTGGGGGGGGGGGGGGGGGGCAGCTGAGTGTGCAGAGCCCCCCCCCCCCGCCTCCGTGCACCAGCGGTGTTGCACACGTGCGTGAGCGCCCGGGGACAGGCGTGAGGGGCTCGGGAGCGTGCACGGTGCACGGGGTGGTGGTGGTGGTGTCAGTGGTGTCTGCGTGTGCGTGGTTCTGGTGCGCGCACTGGGGTTGCACACCCGTGCTGGTGCTGCGCACGCTGGCGTTGCACACGCGTGTGCGATGTGGAGCAGCGGGGTGAGGAGCAGCCACGCAGCGGCCGTGTCCCCGGGCAGTGCCACCCCCACGGCCGGTCCCCAGGGGATGGGGACGCTGGGGACCGGCCCTGGGGGGGGGGTCGGGAACCACCCGGACGGGGCTCCCTGAGCTGCCCTGGTCCGGGGCTGGGGACATCGCCGCTGGGGGGGGGGGCTCGGGGGGAGGGGGGGGCTGGCGGAGATCCGGACCCTAAATCTCGGTCAGCGCCTCGGCGGGGACGAGCCCCCTCTTCCTCCCGCTGGTGACGCGGACGAGGCCCCGGCTGCCGCCCACGCCGACGCAGATCTGGGATGGACGGACAGACGGACGTGCGGCCGGACAGACGGACACCATGGCGGGGGTGCGGGGGTGTGTGTGGGGGGGTGGTCACTGCCCACCCAGTGCCTTGGGGGGGGGCGGGAGGGGGGGGGGGGGCCGCTGGCCGGGCCCTACCTGGTTCTCCCTCAGGCTGAGGTGCCCCCGCTCGCGGCTGCCCGGCACCGCGCGGCAGCTCCGCCAGACGCTCTCGCCGGGCCGGACGCGCTGCACGAAGTTGGCCGGGAAGAAGCCCAGGCGGTCGCCCACCTTCCCCTGCGGCACCGCGTGGCTCAGCCCCGGCACCGCTGCACCAAAGGGGGGGGGGGGGCTCCGAGACCCCCCCCCCCCGGCCCCCAGCCTCCTGCCCCTGACCTTCCACCACTCCTCGTTGGAGTCGTCCACCAGCGTGATCCTGTCCCCGGGCCTACGGGCAGGAGGGGGGGGGGGGGGGGCAGTGGGGTGGGGGGGGCATTCCCGCTGCCCCCATGGTGGGAGGGCAGTGGGGGGGCCGTGGGTCAGCCCCCCGCCACCCCAAATCCCCCCGCAAATCCCCACTCACTGCAGCGCCAGGTCGTGGTGCTCCTGCGGCACGAACTTGTAGAGGGCCACGTAGGAGAACATGGGCGCCCCGTCCCGCCGCGTCGGCCCCCGGGCAGCCTGCGGGCACAGCCGGCCCTGCCCCACGGCCCTGCCCCACGGCTCTGCCCCACGGCCCCATCCCCCTGCCCCACGGCCCCGTTCCTCTGCCCCACAACCTCCTTCCCGTGCCCCATCCCGCTGGCCGCAGCCCCCTATCTCTGCCCCACAGCCCTGTCCCAGCACCCACGGCCCTGGTGCACCACCCAAGCCCCCCCTTTATCCCCCCCCCACTCCCCATCCTCCAGCCCCATCCCGCCCCATCCCACCGCCCCCCCCCAGGCCCCCACCTGCTGCCCGGGGCTCTTCTGCTCTGTGCCACCCCTGTCCGCCGGGGTGACAGCCGCTGGGACAGACGGACAGGACGGGGGACAGGGGGACAAGGGGACAGGGTCAGCCCCGGCCCCAAGCCAGCCCTGGCCCCCCCTCCAGCCCCCCCCCCTTACCACCATTGCTCGGGCTCTCTGCGGTGCTCGCTTCCTCCCCCGCCACCTCCTTCTCACCCTAGTGCAGACGGAGGGCTCGGGGAGGGGGCCGCACACCCCACTGGTGCCCCCCCCCCCCGAGCCGTGCAGCCCCTCCTGGGGGTCCGGGGGGTACCTGGCCGCCGGGGGGCAGCTCCGTGGAGCTGGCGCCGTGTGCCAGGGAGGTGCCGAACCTCAGCGCCTCGTATACCGGGTCCACCTGCGTGCTGGGGGCTGCGGGGGGGTGGTGGCATCAGGGCCCCCCCCAAAGCCCAGGGCTCGCCCCACGCTGGGGCCAGGGGGGCTCCGTGGTGCAGCCGGGGGCTCGGGGGGGCTCACCTGGAAGGCACGAGCCGGGCACGGGGGCTGTCTGCTCCTGCAGCAGCAGGGGGGAGCTGAAATTGCGTCGGAAAGAGGTGGCCTGGGGGGGGGGAGAATTGGTGTTGGGGGGGGAAGAAGGGTACGGGGGGGGGGCAGAGCTGGGGGCTGGGGGCTGGCCAGGACCCCAGGGCAGGGCTTGCACAGGCGCCTCCAGCACAGAGCCGCGTGCAAACGAGTCTGCGGGCACGTCCCGGTGCACGTCGCGTCCTGGCGCGTGCACACGGCCTGGTGCGTGTGGGGTCCTGGTGTGCGCACACGTCCCAGCGCGTGCACGAGTCCTGGTGCATGCAGGAATCCCAGTGTGCGCACAAGTCCTGGTGAACACACACGTGCATGCACACGTCCCCCCACGCGCACACGCATCCCAGCACAGGAACACACGTCCCATCACACACACGTGTCCCACCACACACCCACACGCACATCCCAGCACACACACGTCCCAGCACACACCCACGCACACGCGTCCCATCTCACACACACACACACACCCCCCCCCCCCCATCACACGCACCCCGGTGCACACCCCCCCCACCTACCGCCCTGCCGGGGCACCACTGCTGGGAGATCTCCTGGGAGCACCAGAGGTGCACGCCGGCCTTGCAGCTCCTGCAGCGCAGCCCCTGCCGCGAGTTGCCTGCAGCAGCGGGGGGGGGGGGGTCAGGGCCGGGGCCGGGCTCGGGACCCCCCCCCCCCAGACCCCCCTCCTCCCCGGAGCCCCCCCCGGCACCCACCTGCGATCAGCTGCCGGCACAGGCGGCAGGGGCAGTGCTTCTTGAAGACGTGCTCCTGGAAGCCGTGGGTCCGCAGGGGCTGCAGCGGGGCCGGGGGGCGCTGGGGGGGTCCGGGGGAGGCCGGGGGGGGTCCGGGGGGGGACGGGGGGGGCCGCTGGAAGAGGCTCTCCACGCTCCTGCTGCGCAGCAGGGTCCGGAGGGACAGCGAGCGCCTCAAGCGCTGCATCTTGGGGGGGGGGGGCACATGGGGGGGGGCACATTAGTCCCCTGTGCACGCTGCCCCCCCCCGGTACAACCCCTCCCGTGCAGCCTCCCCCTTTTTCTCTCCCCCCTTATGCCCCCCACCCCGTGCAGCCCCCCCTTGTGCCCCCCCGCCTTGCAGCCTCCTCTTCCTGCTCCCCCCTCTTATGCCCCCCCCTTGCGGCCCCCCCTTGTGCTCCCCCCCCGTGCAGCCCCCCCTTTTTTGCTCCCCCCCTTATGTCCCCCCCCCCGTGCCCCCCCGGCCGTACCTTGCTGCCCTGCCCGGCCCCGGGGCTGGCGGGGGGGGGCGCGGGGGGTCCCGGTGCCTCGCGCTCCCCCGGCGGCTCCGTCATAAGCCCGCCCCGCCCCCCTCCCCCCCCCGCGCCTGTCGCGACAGCGCCGCGAGCCGGTCGCGATAGCCCCGAGCTCGTGCTGCCGCCGGGCCCTCCCCTCAGGGGATGCGCGCGGGGGGGGGGAGGAGATATGCAAATCTGTGCCCGCTCATTGGCTGCTGTCCCCACAAGGGGCGGGGCTTGGACACGCCCCCAGCGATGCACGCGGGTGGGGCGCTGGGGGGACGCCCCCCACACTGACAGCCGGGGGGGGGCAGCACCCACGGGGACCCCCCCCCCAGTCTGCACCTGGGGGGGGCCGGAACCAATGGGACCCCCCCCCCCCAATCCACACCCAGCTCCCCCATTAAGGCCCCATTGCCCCCACTGACACCCAGGGGGTGCTCAGTGCCCCCCCCTCCATTTCTCCCCCCCCCCCGCCCCAAAATGCACCAAATCCGGGCCGAATTGAGATGCGCCGGGGGCCGCGGGCTGGCGGCGGTGGCGTTGGCTGCGAGCCTTGGATGCAGGGAATTGGGTTGGTGTGGGGGGGGGATGACAGTGGGGGGGGTGTCCTTGGGGACAGGACAGGGCTGGGGGGGTCCTTCGGAGCCCCCACGAACAACCCCCCCCCACCAAAATCCCCCCGCAGCGAAATCGTAACGCCCCTCCCCATTTACTGTAAATTCTCCCCAAACTGGGGGTAAATTCGGGGTAAATTCTCCCCAAACTGGGCCCAACTGGGAGAACCCCCCTCGCTGCCACCCCCCTTCCAGCACCCCCATAAGGACCAGGGCAGGGGGCACGGGGATGGGGCAGCGCGGGGATGGGGCAGCTCGCTGCTCCCTGCCGAGCACACGAGATAATGGTCGATGCCCCCCCCCATGCTCAATGCCCCCCCTAAATGAGCCCCCCCCCGGCACCCCTCATCCCTTCAGAGCAGCCCCAGGGGGATCGGGACGTTCCTCAACAGCCCCCAGCCCCCCTCACCCCGCAGCCCCATGGGGGGGCGGCCCCCAGCCCCAGCCCCAGCCCCATTTATTACGCTTTTTCCCCGCTCTTTTCTCCTACAGAGGCGTTCCCCGAGTAAGGCGAGGCTTGGAAAATGGTGTTTATTGGTACTTATAAATACAAACATCAGGAAGAGTCCATGTAGACAGACAACCACCTAAAGGACGCTGCCCAGGCGTTCGAGCTACCTTACGCTGTTACCCTGTCCGAGAAACAAAACGAGAGAGAAGAGGCTTTGGGTTCGGGACTCGGGAGTTTTTCCCCCAAAACTCTGCTCTGGTACCAGGCAGCAGGCAGCTGCAGCCCACTTTCGGCTCCCCCCGGCTCAGCACCACCTGCACCCCGCGCTCTGCCCCCCCCCCCCCCCAAAAAAAAAACCAGAGCAGGGAGCTCTGCGGGTGGGAGCGCAGAAGATGCTCGCTGAGGAGGGAGAGGCCGCGGTGCTGGAAAGGATTTGAATAAATAGCAGGGACTGAAAGCAACCTGCGGGGAAGGAGCTGGCAGCAGCCTCTGAGAGGCGGCACGCTGCCTTTCCTCCAACAGACTTCATTAAACACACGCCTGGGGGGGGGGGGAAGGCCGAGTTATATGGGGCTGGTGGCGGTCAGCGACCCTTTGGAGCGTCCTCAAGGCAAGCAAGAGTGAACGGAGCCCCGGGGACCCCCAAAGAGCCGCTCCTGCTGCAGCCGGCTCCTCCCCACGGCAGGACTCCGGCAGAACGGGGCAGCCCCCCTCCTCGGCTGCAGAGGGCTGACGACCACCCTCCTCTGAAGCACCGGGGTCAAACCCGCCTGAAACGGCCCCAAAAGCGGCTGCTGTGGGCACCCCCTGGCAGCCGGGAAGAGCCGGCACATGGCAAAATCTCGTTGCATTCGTTTCATCCTTCTCCACTTACCTGCGGAAGATGCCGAAGAGTCAGGAAAGCACCCGGCACCTCGGTGCAGCACCAAGTGACCATAACCCAGGGCACAAAGCGAACAACCCAGGGCACAAAGCGAATAATCCAGAGCACGACCCCGCTCCTCCCGCTGCGTTACGGGGTCCTTGCCTCTTGGCCAGGGCAATGAGCAGCAGCCCCTACTTCCCTACTTTGCTTTTCCTCCGGGGGTAGGATGGAGGGTCGGGGGGGAAGGACAGGCAGAGCGGGGGACTTACGGTCACCGGAACAGACTCTAACTCGCCCCCCTACATCGAGGGGGATATTCTCATCACTGGGGTAAAACCTGAAATGCAAAACAAATTCAGACACCCAATCTCTGGGAAAAACAGGCCGAGGAGCCTACGAGTGTAGCCTGTAGCGCAGGTCGCTTTCGGTGTAAAAACCTTCCCAAGGGGTCGGTCGTTACAGGCTCAGGCTCCTAGTGGTGGGAAAAGAATAGTTTAAATTGTTTCCGTAACTTTCGTCTGGTAAATCTCAGAATTACTGAATTGCAAATCGGCAGGAGAAAAAAAAAAAAAAAGAGCAGGATGTGGGAAGGGTAAGAAAAAAAACAACAAAAAAAACAACTGAGCCTGACGTTACAGACTTCAAGCTATATCACAACAACCTAGGAAGCCGCCGAGCCGGATGCTACCGAGCACAAAGGGGATGAACCTTCAGCGTGAGCATGCTCAGGGCGCTCGGCCGGGAACGGGAAGCAGGGGAGCACGAGGAAGCCGTGCCTCAGCAGCTGCTGGTTTGTCCCCTCACTGAAAAACGGACACGGAACTCGTTGGGGTTTTCTTTTCTTTTTTTTTTTTTTCCTCCCCCTCCTGGACAGCGGATGCAGGGTTAAAGCACGATCCTTCCTCTCCCTCTCCCCGTTTCAAAGGGCTGCAGTTACCACTCCAACCTCCACAGCAGCAGCAGCAGTCCTTTCGGGTTCGCAAAAGCCTCCCCTCCTCTCCGCGGCGCTTTTGTCTGAGCATGCCCAGCACGAATGGTTCCGAGTTCTCCCAGTCCACCTACAGAAAAAGCCGACGGCTCCAGCTCCGGGGCGCGGAGTTCAGCGGTTTGCTGGAGCAGGTGGGGGTGTGGATGTATGCGTATGGGTGGCTACGGGGGCCTGGCGCCACGGCCCTGGTCACTGGCCCTTGCGAATGACACTGGTATCGCTTTCCTCGAGGGTACTGGTGTCCACCGTGACTCTACGGGTGTCATTAAATACTCAGTCCGCGAGGCCGGCCGCCGCCGCCGTCATAGGATGATGCAGCATCTGCAGAAGCGCTGTCTGCTGCCCCCGACCGACGGAGGGGGTGTCACGGGCGCGAAGTAGGCATGGACTTTGATGTTGGGGAGGTGGGTCTGCAACGACAAACACAGCGCGGGGAGTAACAACGGCAGGGGCAGGGCAGCGGCCAAGCAAAGGGGTCGGGACCGGCCTGGTTCACTTGGGCTAGGACTACAAACACACAATGCTTGTGAAAAGCAGGGTCGGACTCCTTCAGTTCAGTGAGGTGATTTCCACGAACTGCGGATTAGCAAACTGTGTTAGCTGAAAACAGTTGCAGCGAGTAAGAACTGATGACACCCTTTCCTCCTCTTGGAGGAACAGAACATCTCCGTACCGTCCCACGTGCTCTCTGCAAACAAGCCAGCATTCCTATCCCTCTTTTATGGATGGGGAAACTGAGGCACAGGGCTCGGGGTGCCTCAGTTGGCCCCGCAGCTAGTGACAGAGCTGCTCTGGCTCCTCGCCCACCCAAACGGCCACGTAGCAATTACAAAAAAAAAACAAAAAACGGACACAGCAATTCCATTTCTCCCCGACCAGCCAGCATCCAGCCCCACACAAGCTTCTGAGCACAGGAGCGCTATTAATTCTATTAGTTTGGTAGATGATTGATCTCGATACTTTCCAGAACAAGCACCAGACCACGAGGAACCTACAGCCTCAGCCCTCCCCTCTCCCCACCAGATAAAGCATCCAAGTCACAACCCTCGCAGTGCTCCTATTAATTATCATTATTATTTTTACCCTGAGTCTCTTGATCCCCGCCCGCGTGATCTGCTGGCAGTCGTACAGTTCTATCCTCTCCAGGCTGTGGCAGCTTTTCAGGTGCTCCAGGGAGGCGTCCGTGATCAGCGGGCAGTTGTCCAGCTCGATCACCTCCAGGCGGTCGTGCGCGCAGGCGCCGTTTCCCAGGTGGCGGATCCCATCGTCCGTGATCAGCTCGCAGTGGGACAAGCTCTGCACCCAAGCGGAGATGGTTAGCGGCCTCCGCCACCAGCAAGCAGCAGCAAACGCCCTGCCGGGGGTGTTTTGGGACAAGAGACAACCTGGCCCCGGTTTTGTAGGTGCAACACCCGTGGGTCTGCCCCACGGGTGCTCCGGGCAGATCTGCGCTCTCCTTGCGCTGGAGCCACCCCTGGAGGTCCTGGGGGGGGAAAGGCGAGGGGAAAGGTGGCCTGGGAAGGACGAGGCCCAGGGCCAGGAGACAGGACAGCAGATGCTCACTGCAAGGGAACGGAACGAACGCCTCTGCTGTTGAAGAAGCCTCCTTCATAAAATCTGTGGCCTCACACATCACAGGCAGGACCCTGGTGCTGGGTCTAAGAAGCAGCAGGAATGCAGCATCACCACCTGCTTGGTGCTTTTTGGGGGCTGCATGTTACAGGTTCTGCAGGAGGAAGAGGGCTTGGTCTAGGAGAGGGCACCAGCCTGCTGCTTTTCACGGGGGCACAGGCTATTGTGGGTCTCAGGTGCCCAGCTCCATGCTACAGGTGAGGAGGGCTGCAGGCTCCTCTCCCACACATTTACTGACAGCCTGCCTCGTGGACAGGTTCTGCAAAGTGTGTTGAGGAAAACCAGAGGCTGCTATCAGAATTCAGTGTCCTCTAACTCATTTTCAGGCAGCTGTGGGTGCCTGGCACACGATTCATGCTAGCAGTAGGGGAGGGACAATAGGTTCTCCGGGGTCAAGTTTCTAGCTGAATTCTTCTAAGACTTCGCAACACATCTATGAAGTCAGAGAGACAAATCCCCACAGGCAGTGCTCGAAATCCCTTTGTTTGTAGGAAGAAAATGCTGAAAGTCTCACTTATAACACTCACCAGAACCTGAAGCCGCGGACAATGTATGGAGAGCTGGATTAGTGTACTGTCTGTTATCTGGAAAAGAGAAAAGCCTTTTCATGTCGGACGCTTGGCACAAGGACTTTTTACCCCCCTACCAAAGACCAACTGCAAACTTCTGCCTAATCCATGGCCGTGTTCACCACAGGCATCGTCCTGAGCTCCTCAGGACTCATCTCCTCCGTGACCAAGCTTCAGATTCCTCTGCTCCCTCACAGAAATCAACTCACGTCCTTAAAGGACTGCTGGGGCACGGGTATTGCTGTTGTTCTGAGCCTCCTGAAGCAGCTCTTGTGAAGCAGGCGAGCAGAAATATGACGACTCCTAAATGTCTCTGAAGTACAAGAGGTGTTCAAACCCCTTCCAACAGCTCCGTGGACTGAATTGTTCTTCATTATTTCTCCAGGAAGAAAGTGACTCAGCACAACGGGTTCCTCGTCTAAAGGCTTTCAGAGGGAACTCGCTGGGCTGCCTTTGTTCAACGCAGCCCAAGGACACAGCCCAATTTTTCTTCTTCCTTTTTGGGTTAACTTTAAATCGCTTCCTGTCTGTACTACTGTCATTTCCTCCTACGACCTCCTGAATTTCTGCCCCGTAAACATCAGGAAGCACAGAATGCTGGGGTCGCCGTGTTCTCATCGCAGGAAGCAAAACCCAGTTACCCCAATCAGCTTCAAGTCTGTCCTTAAGGCTGGAAATTTGTCCTGGGATCCTCAGTAACTTCAACTATTTTTCCCTGTCAAGGTTCTCCTGAAACAGTAACCAGCTTACGGCACATCCCTGGGGATGTCCAGAGTCAACAACAACAGGCTCGTTACACTGCATCCCACTGCCTTTGAGGAAGGCCAAGACTAGAACGGGCACCCTGGTTTTATTTCAAGTTGTTTCCATGCCCCGTGTACAAAATTCACTGCTGTTCTAACAATTTCTTTCTCTTCTCCAAGAAAAAAAAACAAACAAACAACCTAATTTCCTTTATTCCTAGCAATATTATATGGCACAAACCTTCCCTTATGTGCAAAGATTTTATTCTGGGACTTTATCTCGTGTCAAAGGTCATAGCTCACACAACAATACATGGCCTCCTAGACACATCTACTACTATTAAAGATCTATTTTATTACACTTACAGTAGCGTTTATTACTATGAAACACAAACAAAGGATTAAACTACAAAGGCAACGTTTTCTTGTCCAAAGATATCTGATCTTTTTCCTCAGGATCCTAAATCAAGCTCCCATTTGGAGACAACCTGCTGCTTTTTCACCATCTTTCTACACTGCTGTGATTGTGCTAAAACAAAAAACAAAACAAAACAAAAACAAGTAACTGCCAGGGGTGGCACCTCCTACCTGGACGCACTCTTCCAGGTCCATTTTTTCAAGCTCGTGGCAGTTCTAGGAACAAGCGGAAGACCAAATACAAAACTAGGTGCAAAGTTCAGACAGCAAACACAAAGACATCTACAAGACAGACAGCCCTTTTTAAGAACAAAGGTTTTTCTCCATGAAACAGTGGGATGGAAAAGAAAGTTCGCTGCTTCTTTATGCACACCACCAAACAGTAAAGGGAATCTAGCAATTTCACTCATTTAAACGCACTGAGATTTTTTTTAATTCATAGAAAGTAAAGGGGGTTTAAACGTAGGGTCAGTTGTACAGAACACAGATTAATCTAGAACAAACATTCAGATTTGTAACTCCCAAGTATTTAACATTTCACTTAGTTCAGATGCAAGTCCTCTAAGGTGTGTGGGTCAGGACAATGCTTAAGATATCAGAAATTATGTACAACCTAGCTTCCATCCAAACTTCAAGAGGAAAAGCATTAAAAACACTACACTCAAGAGAGAAGGCTACTGTTTGTTCATATCCATCATGAAAAGAAAGCAAAGATACTCGAAGAAGAGTGGAAACGAGCACTTACCCTAGCTAGAGTAGTAAAGCCCACATCTGTTAGTTGAGAACACCTTGCAACTTCTAATATTCTGCACAGAAAGAATTGATAATAACCATGGTGGAGTCGTTTTGCTTTTCAGAGTTTCATTAAAAGCTTCCAGCAACCCAGAAAAGTCTGCCCCAGTTTAGGCTGTGCTCTCTGAGGATGATCGGCACAGAGCAGCCACCCTCTACACCTGAGTGTAGGTCACAGGAGAAGAAAAGGAGAAGTTGGGCTAACGGGGAACTCCAAGGCTCGCTCAGTCTGTGCCTGCTACGAGGCAGGGCAGGTCTGATCTGAAAAACGTTGGACTAAGGTGCTCAAAAAAAGTCTTCATTGCTCTGGTTTCTACCCCAAACACAGGGCTCATCATGAAAAGTGTGCAATACAAGTCAGGACGCACGACAACCCAGCAGACGGACACGAAAATAAATATTTAATGCCTCGACAGAAGAGCTTCAGGTCTTCTCAGAGGCCAACTGCCTGCTTCTGTGACAAAAGACGAGCTTTCTGGTGGGCAGTTACTGCAGCTCTGCAGGGGTTTGCTTCACAGCATTAACATTTATGTGCCTTTAGAGAAAGGCAAACCAACTTTCCCAAAACTGTGTGGAACTTCAGCTGAACACACAGAGAAATCGCCTGAACTGAAGCCACATTTTGCCTTCCCCTTTCACAACTAGTTTCTTTATACTTGCACACCGCACTTTACACCACGATTCTTTAAATGAGCTTATTGTGGAAAATATATACTCCCCCCCCTGTATTTTATGTTAATTAATACAGGCTACCCAGCTGTTACAGATGCCAGATAACAACCATCTCTTCTTCCTGCACCTGGCCATTTTCTGAATTACAGCAAAATCTTCCTGGAAAAACTTTTCCTGATAAATTAAGTCTTTAAATAAAAGCAAGCACCTGCAGAGCTGCTGCTGGAAGCTCATCCTTTTGAGCGAAAGCACAAATTCCATCTGCTATAAAATTATCACAAAAATCCCGCGAGTATCACACGTTAAGAGGAAACAATATTGTCTAAATGCATTTTCAGTTCTCAGTACTGAAGTAACCTAACCTCAGCTGTTTTCCACAAAAAACAGAAGTAAATACACAACAGTTTCAAGTGAGACTGCTGCGAGCGAGTGCCCTGGCAGCACACACAGCCGCGGCACGGAGCTCTCCTTCCAGCCTTCTGTCCCCTTGAGTTTGTTCCTAAACTTGAGGGATTTTTTGGGGGGTACAACCACGGTCACCTCGCAGCACAGGAATAAGCTCAGCAGTAACAAAGCACACTGAGACCTTCAGTGCCCGAAGCAGCTCAAGCACGGCGTGACCGTGTCCCCGGGACCCTCTGCTCACGCTCAGGGGTTGCCGAAACTCAAGGTACCCACTGAGAGCTTACCTCAGCCTGGGGCAGTTCTGTCCCAGGGCGTTCAGGATGGCGTCGGTAATGTTACAGCAGCCCGAGGCACACAGGGATTGCAGCTTGTGGCACCCTCTGCATATCGTGATGAGCCCGTCGTCTGTTATTTGCTGCAAGAGAAACAACAACAACATCACAAGCCGTAACGGAGGAGGGGGAAGAGCAACACGCTGCACATTTTCCTCTCAGATTTCCAACCAGGAACTTAACCGAGGCCAAGTTATGCTTCTTTCAACCCAAAAACGCATTCAAGTATTTCACTGGAGCAGCTGACACAGGCTAAGCCGCACTGTGGTGACTTGTAAACATCCCCAAAGTGATCCCACACGCTCGGGGATGGGTTTGAGCTGGGCCACGTGGATGGCAGGGGGAGGCACAGGAGCACCCAGCCTGAATCTCCTTCCTACCTCTGCAGCTCTTGGTTGTAAAAACCAAACACCTGAGCGGTTTGGGAACACAACCTGAGTGGAAGGAGTCCACCTTGTGGCCCAGACCCCGTCAAACTCACACCACAGCAACTCCACTCTGCTCACGGGGCCAGGGCAGCAGCGCAGGGCCCGGCCCCACAGCCCCCAGGGGCCTTGCCCACCTCCCTGGGAGAGGGCCGGGACCGCCCATCCCCACTGCATCAGACCGACTGTGTGATATTACGCACAAAGAGCCCGCTCCGGTTTCATTTTGGGCGTAAATAACGCATTTTTGGCACTGCAGAGCAACTGGTTGAGAGTCCTGAGCAGGGAAATCGCCCCTCTTGGTTCAGTGTGAGGAGAGCTGTGAGGAAGCTGGCTGGAATGCCGCGCAGGCATTCCAGCCCCATGGAAAGAATTTCTCTAGCTAGTCCTGCAAAGGAGTTCAGAAGCCCTACAGGCAGGGCAAGGAGACAAACAAAGCTGACAAGCTGAATGCGGTGACACTGTTTTGGGGGCTTATTCAACATTGCTGAGCACTCCCAGAAAGCTGTTTTTCATCAGCTATTTTTTAAGAGTCTCGTAAATTTACAACTGCCCCGCCTGCAGAGATGACGACGTTTCTGGGATCGAGTCTGTTCTGCGTGGTTCTGCTTAGGGACGGCCTCAAAACGCACGCGGGCTGAGCTGGGAAGTCACAGGGTGGTTTACTTACTAAGCACGTCTGAAGGTTTAAAGTCACCAGTTCAGGACAATGTGCACCGATATATTTGAGAGCTTCATCCTCAAGCTGGAAAGAAAAATTTAGAGGCTGAAACAACCTGTTAATACTTGAAACGGTCTTCAAAAGGAAGCTTTGAGAACAATAAAACGTCTGTGGTTGGGACAGCTGTGGGGAGGAGGGCAATGCAGTCTGAAAATACGCAGCAGTAAGCGTGTGCCATTTTGTACATCCCAGGAACAGAGTTCAAAGACCCACAGCACTAAGTTACTGATTTAGAGAAAGGCTGATCCGATCAAACGTGTGATTAACAAAGCAAGTCGTGAAGTCAGAAACTCTTTATGGGAATTAAGGCAACGCTTCAGTAGCAAGGGCCCACGAGGAACTGCTTTCATACTGCAACAGTGGAGCTCTCAAAAAAGATAAAGTATTATTTCAACATGAGGAGCACAAACACATCCACGTTGCTTTCTGATGATAAAAAAAAGCTTGCTATTCTTAAATCTATAAGAACAGATGGCAAATAATTGATAACAAGGATGTACTACCATCAATATTACTCATGACTCTATAAATTACTAGAAACTCAAGCTGTTTCCATGACCTGAATCCTCAAAATAGGCTGAGATTGTTATTATCTTTAATCAAGTCATTTTGACAGCCATATATACCCACCTCACATGTTAAAAAAACCAACAGCAATAAACATTTAACGAAAATTGCCGACTATTGCTCTTACAGCTGGGCTTTCTTGTGCACACAGGGGTATTTCGGCCTTGTGCACGCACGATGTGTTGCTGCTTTGCCCATCACGAAAACCTTTTAGGACTTTGTGTCCTTGCACAAGAGAAATGTGCTTTTTGTAAGATAAAAACATATAGCTGTTTGTCTATATGCAGCAGATGAAAATGGCACTTAATGACTCATACTAAAGGAATGCCCGCCCCCCAAAAAAACAAATCCAAACCAAACAAGCGCTGATGGTGTCTGGGGACGAGGACCCAGCAGATGACAGCGACCAGCTGCTGGGTCCACCGTGGGGCTCTTCAGCTCGCGGCAGCCTCTGGTCTGCAGGTTTCAGCCCCTGCAGGGTCAGCTTTCCTCTTTTCCTCTCCTTTTTCAAGGGCAAGATTCTGAGATGCAGCTTTGCTCTTTCTAGCCTGATCTGTCTGCGTTAAAAAGACTGCACCCCAATTAAGAAATGAGGATTGGTCCCCACGTTCTTTATGAAAGAGCTTTGCAAGCTCCCGCTCACTGAGAGAGTAACGCCCAAGGCTGATGTTCCCTGTGCCCCAGCTCACAATTAATATAGCTCCTTAGTAAAGATGTAGTGTAAATGTTTCCCTGTATTACACTTTCCAATGATTCACCAGACAAGAAACTGAAGTATGATTAAGGGAAATTAAGTCTAAATATCGAAAAGGGAGCAAGCCAGTTTTCAGCTGTAAGAGCTGGCACGCCGTTTACATATTCCAAAGAAAAGCAGCACGGTCTCTGCAGCCTCTTCAAAACGTACTGATGTGGCTCAAGAGCTACATGAGGGACTTGTGGGAACAGTACTACGATCCTGGCCGGCTGCAGAAGTCTTTTCAAGGAGTCCCAAACACGGGGATTTCTCTGACCAGCTGGAAGGTCCAACTGACACGGAAAGGCAATTCTATCACCACTGCGAATGAAAGGCCTGTCATGCTTTCTAAAATTTTCTGAGCCTTCAAAACCAGATGGGTCTAGTCACGAATAATAAAGTTATCTTTTCTTTAGAAAAAAAGAAAAGTTTGCTCAGTGTGTTCCCGATGGGGGGGGAGAAGAATGTTTCTACAGCTAGACAGGCAATTTGTTCACTGTCCCACTACTCACGCTGAGCTCCAGCTATTAAAGTATTTCCAAAAAAAAGCAGTTAATCTCCACCAGACAGATTGTGAATAATTTCAGTAATGCAATGTTTCTGGAAACAGAAAATCCCACAGCACTTCATCCCTAACACTTTGTTGCAGCAGACATCAGCCAGCTGCTGTGGCTTGCTGGAGCACTGCGGAGCCGTACCTGTGTGCAGCCCTTCAGGAACAGGGCTTTGAGCCCCCCGCAGCCTCTCACCAGGGCCTGGATGCCATCCTTCGTCACTTGGTCGCACCAGGAGATATTCAGCTGTTCCAGCAGCGGGCATCCCTCGCTTGGGAGGTGAAAGGAAAAGCGCGTGGCAACTTTTTGTTTTACAAAGACATCCTGCTTCGAGACAGAACTGGGAATCCCCCGGTTTTGGGATCCACACAAGCACCGATGCACACCCACACCCCACGGGGAACGCTTCCTTGTCAAACACCTCCAGGTGTGAGCAGCTTTCCGGAGGCACTGGGAGCATACCCCACTTTGGGCACCTCCCAGCTCCTACACACACACACACAGTTTATGTGCTTTCTGGACCCAAATACAACCAAACCACCTGCAGCCAGAGCCAAAAATTGTGTTGATTTCCACCATGCTGCTTCTGACTTTCCATATGTAACCCTGCATTTACAAATAGCTGCCAGCAGGAGCAACACTCAAGTGCAATTTGCAATCAGGAAGAAATACAGATGCTACCAGGTATTTAAGGCAGCTGCAGCACAAGTTTGACCGTTTGAAATTAGAGACAGGGATGAAGACCCTCAAGGAGAGAAAAAACAAGCTCAAAGTATTTTAACGTAGCCACAAAAATAATATAACCATTCATTTGTTCTTTTAAATCTGTGTTTTTCTTTTGGTACCTAGGTGAACCCTCCAGTTTTTTCCCCTGTGATACAGCTTTCCTGTATTTTCTTCCACTGGAATACCACTTGAAACTTTTTTTTTTTTTTTTTTAAAGCTCAGCCTCTATCATTACCTTCAGTGTTTTTTTTCCTCCTTTCCTCTGTCCCAATATCTTCCCACCAATGTCTGTCTTTCCCTTCCTTTTCTAGATTACTTGGCAATTCCATTTAGCAGATTTAAGCAGTTACAAGTCTCCTAAGCAGTTTGAAAAGACAAATAGTCACATGCTGGTGTTCACCTTCTGGCTACACAAACACTAAGTATGCAGTGGTACACTTACAATGCAGAAGCTGACTGTTAGCAAACGAACATTTAAAAAAGGCAAACTGACTAAGCCTTTTTTTTTCCCTACACCCCCGATCCCTCCTCCAAGACTTCAATGCAACATAATTCTTCTACTGCTAACAATCGCCAGGATGGATACAAACAAGTTTAAGGGCAGCTTTTATTGCATCCTCCTCCCCTGTCTCTGCAAACCAGGAGGCACAACACGAACACTGAGCTCTGCTGGGGGATGCCTGAACTCTAACCACGGTTAAACCTCAGCCTACTTCAGTCTCCTCCAAGGCACACAAGGAACACGGGGCTGCAGCAGGTCACACTACCTGGAATCAACGGGCAAAAGTCAACGTTGTCAACTCCTACCTCAGTGCTTTCAGGGACAGGTTGGTTATGGAAGTGCAGGAAGCCAAATCAAGGTGCCTGAGCTTAGAGCAGAACTTACTGAGGCTGGTACACGTACTGAAAGAGAACACACAAGAGACTCTGACATGACAGGCGTATTCCAAGTCATATGCATTTCATACGACATGCATTATACTACCTGCTGCATGCACAAGCCTGGCCCTCCCTTAAAAAGGGAGCTGAGAATATAACATGGTGCACACAGAAAAGGTGGATAACAGCGGAAACAAGAGACCGTTACTCACGCGTCTGTGATCTTGGTACAGCCATTTAGGTTCAATACTTCAATATTTCTGCAGTTCTGTGCAAATGTCCTTTATTAAAGGGAAGGCAAAACATAGTACTTGTCAGGCAATAGATTTCCAGGTGTTCTACTGCATTTATTAACACATCAGATAAAATTTTATAAAATCCTCTCAAGCAAAATAAACAAACAAAAAGTAAATTCATGTTGCCCTGGAATTTCATAGAATGGAAATAAATTCATAGATTTCCCAGCCCAAAAGCAAAAGTTTGTGATTTAGCAGCAATTACTACTTAGCCTGTAGCAGCAGCTGGTATTATTTTAATGCGAACAACCAGTGAGTGAAGTTCAGAAATGATAAAGATATCTAAGATTGCTTCTATGTTACTGCTCTCAGTGTTTTAAGTCAGACACAGGCTAAAGATCTCAGTTCCAAAGCGTTCATGGCTATTAGTCCTCTGTGGTTGTAGAGACCGAATCACTCTCTACTTTACTTTTAAGAGCAGAAGCAAGCCGTGCCATTACCTTAACGCATTGTCTCCCACTCCTTGACAGCCACGCAGGCTTAACTTCCGCAAGAACCCCCCACATCTCTTGGAAATGTTCTCAACTACTCGGCCCTGTTGGAGACAGAAAGAGTTAAGTTAAAATCCAGAAGAACCCAAAGTGACTTCAGCATTCAAAAAGCTGAATTCAAAGTTTTGCACATTAACAACAGTTTGCTATTCTAGGGAAAACATTGCTAAGAAAACAAAAGCGCCATGATGATAATCTAAGGCAGGGAGAGGGGAAATTATTCAGCTTCTGAAGATGGAGAGACAAGGCACCTAAAGCCGGAGGAGGCGAGTTCAGGCTGACAGCTGAGGATTTGCTCCAGCCCAGAGCCCTGGACGTTGATGCAGACTACCCGAGCAGAAGGAAAGCAGCAGTGCTGCTGCTACAGCGGGGCAGAAGACTGACAAATGAGTACAGCGAGCGCACTGTGAATGGAGATACTTCAACTTCTATTCAAAATAGAGCTGAGACAGAAGTAGCCCACGAGTCTTCCTCTTGCAGAAAAAGGGATCCAAACCTTTGTGTTCAAGAGATCTAGAGAAATGGATTTTTCCCCCCACATTTGCACTCAGTGGAAGTCTGCAAAGACCCTAGGACAAGGTAGCATTTAGCCAGGTATTTCTGACTGAATGAAGTGCAAAAGCCACTGAGAGAGCATTAGTACCAGTGTCCAGGAATTCCAACACCTTCCCCTCCACTTTATTCTACGGTTGTTTATCCCACAACAGGAACTCCTCTCAGTTCTTCAAGGCAGCATTTAAGCCCCTTGTAGTGCCAAAGATGTTTTCCCACTATCTTCTTCCAATCAAAATAACGAAGAATCAAGCAGCAGGCTAGGCACCACATAATACCACGACTGAAGGAGGGGCACCAGCCCCACCAGACCTCTGCGTGGGCTCCTGTTAACACCCAGCCACCGGCCCTGGGGGCAGTGGGAACAGCTGAAATCCTGACCTGCACGGAAGGGTTGGAGGGTCCCAAACAGCACGCGTACCTTTGTGATTCCTCTGGCCAGCCTATGAAGTCATATGCTTGAACGAGAAGATTTGAATAAGTCACATTATAAACAGAATTCATGTCAGCTGGTGGATTTGCATTGCTTTAAAGCAAGAACATTTAGGACATCGGGAAGCCTGGCAGGTGCTTGGAGGTTAGGTGCAACACACCACGGCATCTTCCTTTGAAAGGGGAGGCTGGGGCTCGTGGAAGAACACGTTTGATGTGGAAACCGTGCAAAAAGCAGTTGGTAAGAGCAGGTGGGGCTGTGCCCGCAGCACTCTGCTCTCCCTCCTACACAGACCAAGCGCAGCGGCTCCAGCCATGCTTCCTACTAGACCGGGCACCTCTGGCTGTGCTGCACCTCTGTGCAAGGGTAATGGCACACCTCCGGCACGTCCAGGGCACGGTAAGAGATCGGTATCTGTTATCAGATCAGTATCTGTTATCGACAACAACAACATCACACCATTTACTTCCTGCACGGAGTCCCAGCCCGGCCAGACCCCTTCAGGCAGGCAGAAGTCACCCAGTGTCACAGAAGTCACCCAGTGTCACAGGGTGGTGACTTTATCCGGGCGTCTCACTTAGACACAGCTGGCAGGAAGGTTTTAACTCCTTCCTCCAGCAATACTGCGTGCATTTCCCTCCAGTTCCCACAAGGTGTGCATCTTCAGCCATCGTCTGCTTCACGTCTACAGTAAGTTGAGCGATGCACTATCTCCCTCCTCCAAAACATTTCAAAGAGCATATGAATATTGTGATTAAGAAACTAGTTTCTTGTAGTTTTGGTTTTTTTTGGGGTGGGGTCTCTTATCCTAATAAATGCAATTTCAGTTTTTAGAAGAGGATGGCAGCAGCATCCCTTCCTGTCGGTGCTAACTAGACCACATCCAACAGATTTAGAATAGCTGCAACGAAGCACTTCTAAAGCTGCATCTTTTAGGAGCAACTCTGCCCCTGGTGCCCCTGAAACATCCACATTTACATCGCATTTCTTTACATTAAAGATAGACGGGAAAGGAGAGATGTTGTGGGCCATGTTTCAAGAGACATTCAGAGTCTTAATGGTCCAAGTCCATGCTATGAGAGCATTTTTATCTTTTGAGTCAAAGGAAAAGCAGCCTGAATTCTGCTATGCAGAACTAATTTTCCTCAATATACCTATTTACTTATTTCTGGTTTTAGAACACATGCACGAAAAACCTCTCCCTCTATTACTATCTTTAAGTCTTGATACAGATATGTAATTCTGTCCATTTTCAAAAGCTGAATGGATTGCCAAGACTTTAAAGACTCCCTGAAGCTACGAAGAACTGAAATTAATGATTTCTATCTCCAGGGAAGGTAGAAGGGGTTACGCTGGGAGTATTAATCCATCCTAGGCTGTAATTACATTTTAACAAGAAAAAACGGGTTTGTATGTCACTTAATTATACCTCAATATCCCTCTGGAAATCAAACAGGTCAATTCGCTGCCAGTTACTGCCATCCAGGGCCAGAACATTCCATGCCTTTATCGGGGGAAAAAATGTAAATGTGTTGTTAATATGAAAAAAAACACCAGCAGGGACCTAGTCACAGTTCGTTCCTTTCAGAAACAACATTCTGTCTCGGGGGAAAACCCAACAAGTGATTACGGCCGACAAGGAAAACCGATCGGTTACCAGCCCCGATCAGTTACCGCCCACAGCACAGCTCCTCCGTGGGTCCCTCGGGGGCACCACCAGTCCTGCTGGAGCCCCGTCCCTTAGCGCAGCTCGCCAGCACCTTCGGAGGAAGCCAGCAGCCGAGGTGAAGGATGTGAAGGGTGCTAGGACACGGGGGAGCCACACAGGAGAAGCGACCCCAGGCTCCTGCGCTGCCCCGAGGAGCACAGCTGGCGCCAGGCTCGCGGTCGGATCCCATCAGAGGTGGGGGAGGCTGGCATCCTGCACACCTTCTCCTACCTCCAGCAGGAAAAGGTGCTCAAGGCTCTTCCATGGATCGGTGCTACGTCCCCCAGACAAATTCAGAGCCTCGTAAGCTGCCAAGGTGAAGCATCCAGCTCCCGAGAGCCGTGCGCCACTGCTGTAGTGACAGCGTTTTCTACCTCTGACTTAGAGTGGGTTTTGGCTTGTTAAGCAGGCAGGAGTGGACAATTAAAAAAAAACCAAAAAACAAAAAACAAAAAAACACCTCTCATACTGCTTATGTTACAAATGAGAACCAGGAATTGAAAGTTAGTAATTCTGCCCTTAATAAATCAAGGTTTTTAACAGAGCTGATTTTCAGCAGAGTTGAAAACAGTCATCAATACCGTACTTGAAGTTTTAATTGCATAATCAAAGTAAACAGCTGAATCTCATAATAGCCGTGAGTCCATCATTGTGAAAGAGTGTGTGTGCGTACAGGCGTATTCCTGTACTACACCTATTGCAAGCACTAAGCCACATCTCCATCACAACATACTAGTTCTTGTGCAAGCCACGCAGGGACTTCCAGCAGCTCACAGAACTGAGCGTTGACTCACTTCTGCATTTGCAGCCTCATTACAGGTGTTTGTTTTAAGGTCTGGTTATTGGCAAGAGAAAGCCACCAGCTCCAGTGGAAGAGAAACCCATCAGTAGATGCAAGTTGTAACACTGCGTGTTTTAATGTCTAATGGAGGGATCTCTACACGCAAACTTCTGTGGCTCTGCGGAGGTACTTCGGCCCTTTACAACACACGCAGTGCCAGTGACTGATCTGCTCTCAGATGCCCTGTGGAAGCAGAAGGCAGTGACAAAACTGGGAGCACAACCTGGGACCGGCACGGATGCTTGACCGAAATGGGCTGTCAGTGCTGGAGCAGCGAACTTCAGCTGGAGGAGCTTTCATCGGAAGATCTGTGGTATTCTGAGAATGCGGAATCGTAACCACACTGCTTGGACATCACAGGACTTCTTTAAAATGCAATTAAAAACGTTAAGCATAGTATTTCATATTCTTGTATGCTCTGAATAATGAACAAAGTTATGGTTCGGGTTTGACCTGAACCAGGTTCTGGCAAGATGAAGCACCTGAACACATTTGACAGCTTTAGATGGCTGGGCCTGCAGGTGGAGTTTTCCCAAGTGAATAACTCAAGCCAGGTCTTGCTACCTGAATCCTGCAGGACTATGAGATATTTAAGGAAAAAAAAAAAGTGTAAACAAGACACTTGTTTTTTCTTCTACATTTGTATCAACTAAATCCACGTAGGAAAGTAAACACTCATTGACTGTGCAAGTATCCTTGTCAATCAAAATTTCTTTACTTCCACCAAAACCAAGAAAGTTTTAGACTTATCCACACATCACAGCTGAAGTTCAGTGCTTGCATCAGTGCAGGCCTCCTGTACAAAGCCCAGGTTGCTGGGAGAGCTCTTTGTCAAAGTCAGCTGCTTCCCTTTCACAGTCTGCTCAGGGCCTTGGGTGCCATTAAAACAGCGTTCAAGCTTGATTTCAGCAGCCATCAGAAGTTTCTGGCATTCCCCTTTAATACAGGACACTAAATAACAATAGTTGAAATGTTCTGTGCACAAAGCTCCCCTGTACAAATTCCCCAGGCCTGAAATGCCAGGGAGGGCTGCAAGCGAGAGCCGTAACAGTCCCACGAACCACGAAAATCCACCAGCAAGGAGGAAGGTTCTTACCCTGGAGACTTGAGCACAGCGACACAGAGTGACCACATCCAGGAAAGAGAAAATTCTGCAACAGAAACAGAAGATACCTTTTGGTTATCCACATTTACAACAAAGAGAACATGGAAAAAAAGAAAAACAATGGGAAAAAAAGGGCTGGAGACAGCAAAACTTCTTTGCAAATCAGTCGAAAGCTGAACTGTGAAAAGAAGTGCAAACCTAGCAGTTAACAAATGAAAGCAGAACCAGAGACACTGATGTACTGGGGAGCACTGACCTTACACCCCTCAGCATTCGCTGACAGTGAACAGGACGAGCAGGTATTGAAACAGATGCGTACAGGTATCATCCTACAGCTTAACATAAATGACTGGATGGGTCAGGATACGGCCAAATAAAGTCACTTTTGGCTGTGCTGGCTCCTCTCTGACACGAGAGTAGAGCTGTACCCAGTGCTGCCGCTCAGCAAAGCCCATCCTCTTTAACAACCACGCTCCAAAAGCGGGCAGCGTGCTAATTACCAGCCAATAAATCAGAGCAGCACGACGGCCCGGTTTCGGCGCATGGCTTGCTTCCTATTTCTCTCACCACTGTGCTAAACACAAAGTGTCATTAACACAGGGCTGGGAGGAGAGTTTTGCTCCGTAGCGCTGCGAAGCGACTCGTGCAGCTGGCCGGCGTGCTGGCGTGTGTCAGCGTGCTGGCGTGTGTCGGCGTGGCGTGCTCCGTGCTCCGCCAGCCCTCTCTACTACGCGTGCTCCTCTGCCGGGCACACCCCATGCTCAGGACAACACCCCGGCGCTGCTGTCCCACTTACTGGGATAAAGGAGTTAGGCAGTGAGACTTGGCAGTGCTAGAGTGGGGTGAGACGTCAATGCTTTTATCTTGGGCACCTCTGTCTGAAGGCATGAAGTACTGTGCCCATTTAAAGCTCCCAAATCTGTACCAATCGCAAATCTTTATCAATAGGATTGTTTTATGGTGTATTTTATGGTGTATGGTTATCCAGTCACATATCAAAAACAGAAAAGGTGAAACAGTTAGTGGAAAGGTAGTAAGGTTTCATTCTCTGTGACAGCAGTTATAAAATCACAGGATGCAATGTTTTTGGAAATAAAGAATCACAGGATCATTAAGGTTGGAAAAGACCTCCAAGACCACTTGGTCCAACTGTCCCGATAATACAGGTGGCCACAGGAACACACCTGCACGTGTGCTTTGGTGTTTTAAACCTGAAGACCACCAGGAAGAAAAGGCAAACGTTATCAGATGTGAGCGCTACGGCTTTGGGGCAAGCAGTTTTGTTCCAATGCTATTCCACATTTCTTAAAACACTCTCGTCAGATAAAGTACGGCTATCCAGAAGAAATTCTGAGAATGAGCAGAGCCCCACCGCTCCAAAAACCTCCAGATTTTCTCAAGAGAACAGCGTACAGCCTGACAAGCAGTTGTTTGATACCCACAACACTCGATTCATCCCCCCACAATGTGGTGGGCTTGGGAGGGCGAACACAAGCTCTCCTACGTCCCCAGGAGAGCCGCCTGTGCTGGAAGAGCCTCCCGGGCGAGATGCTGCCAGCAGCGAGCTCTTTATATATAAGACCCAAACGCCCTGCACTAACGCTTACTGAAACTCTCCTACTAAAGAGGAAAGCCATACGAGGTGCTCACCTACCCAGATATTTACAAAGAATGCATTTGAATAAACAGCACAAGTGCTGATAAAGTTGGGGGGAGAGCGCTGGGAACAACAAACACTGTGTGCATGCAGGCAAACTGCACTTTGTCCCAGAGATAAAGGAGGAGCATTACCTCGGCTTGTGCTACAGACCTTGGCGGCAGTATGCACGTTACCGTGCCGTGCACATCCACAGGCACACGTGTGCTCGCACACTGCTAGGTACAAACAGCAAAACAGACTTCCAAATTTTAGGAGAGGACAGGAGCAAGATTGAGGTGATGTTAGAGATGATTTCGTATGATGCAACCATGCGATTCAAGGTTTCCGACCTAGCAGGTACACACAAAGCACTTCAGATACACCCGCAGTTCCACACTCACTTCTCACTGCCTAGGAACAAGTCTTCCCTTGAAATAAACGTTATTTATGTGTGCATGTATGCAAGCGCTGAGGATTTATTTAGCACAATATGAACAAACAACAATACAAGGAAAGCCTGTGGAAGTGATAGAAGCTGGGGAAAATTCCTACTTTTACCCTGGATTCCCAGCACAGGAGCACAAAAACCACCTCCATGGGAACAGCGGCTAAGTCAATAACTAGGCACACTTCTATATTTTCATTAAAATCGCTTTCTCCGTGGAAATCCCAGGCTATTAATAACCCCCTCATCCCTCTGTCAGGGCCAAATTCTTTTCTGCTTCCTGCTCCTCCCTTCCCAGCCTGCCCACACAGCAGAAGGGATGCCAGCACTGAACGCTTGCCCCTCACCTCCCAAGCTCACATTTCTGAGCTTTGCCAGGAGCTCCCCTGCTGCTGGAGGGCTCCTGGGACGCACAGCCCACCCTCCTGCTCGCTGTGAGGCTGAACTCTCTGAGGGGAAGGAGAAATTCTGCTGCTCCGGGCGCTGGGGTGGCAGCCCGCACAGCACCTCGGCAGAAAACCTACAGACCCCAACAGGATTTGGGGACTTCTGCTCTGAAAAGCCTGAGAGCATTTCTCATTTCTGCACTACTCTGATGTTTGCTGGGGAATATTAGCCAGTGACTCAGCAGAATGTGCTGCAAAAAAATCACTCTTCCAGCAGCAGGGCCACGCTGCTGCGTGGTTCTGCTGCCTCAGAGCTGGCTCCAGCCTCAGCCCTCACGCGAACTGCTGGGAGCAGCAGGAGCACAGCTCAAGTCCCGCAGGCACAACGGCCTCAAGTTCTGTAAAACAGCCCCAAGGACAGGCTGCTGCTTCTCCGAGGAGCTCCTGGGGAACATCAAACCACCCCAAATCCCACCACCAAGCTGCTTGCCCTAGCAGTGACCGGGCAGACGTCTTTGTCCAACACGAGTACAGCAAGGGGCATGAGCACTGGGGTTCTTTTCAGCAATCTGCACAGGATAAAGCAAAGCAAAGTAACCTACACAGTCACTTGAAATAATTACAAGCCTGACAACAAGGCAGCATCCTGGGCTGACAGGAAATCTGGATGAAAACCATCAGCTCCAGACACAGCAATAGCAGGGCACCAGAAAGCAGCCGTCCCCTTGGGACTGTTCCAAGGCACCAGAACCTTAGCAAATATATCTGCTGCTCTGCTCAGATTCTGCTTCTCTGGTGAAAGAAAGCAGAAAAAAGTAAGCAGCAGCAGGTTGAAGAGCGCTGCCTGAATAATGGCTTCCTGGCTCTGCCTTCGTCGGGCAGCAGGCACGGAGCTGGGCGATCGCAGCTGACTGCTCTCCTCTCGCCTTTCTGCTCATCGGAGCCAACAGTAAGAAAATAACCCTCACCGGTCACTTCAGCATCGAGTGGTGACCAAAGGTAAAGGCAGACCGAGCACTCCCAAGGGGAGTTAGACAGGCCTGGCACCACATCAGATTAAAGTATCCTACTGCAAAGCAGCTCGCTGCAGGCAGTGACGAGGCAGCAGGGCCAAGCAGGCTTTGGAACACGCTGCAAGGACAGGCCTTGCCCGAACAGCCCGGCAGCAGACAATTTAGCTAAAACACACTGCGGCTGGAGCATTTTTCAGGTTTCAACCTCTTAATCCACTGCGGATTTTCTAAGGGCTCCTCACTTTCCCACTGCCGCTCTAATTAGATTAGGGCCAAGACTGATGAGGTGCCTGGCAGCTGCAGGCTCTGGGGTGAGCCAGCCTGGACCTTCACCTTCCAAAACCACCGGCGCCAGTGGCCCACTGCTCAAGCTGAATTTCTCTCCTTTCCCGTTTTAGCGGTGGGCTGACCGGGAGGGGGCACAATGGGTGTCCCCATGGCCTCTCCGCCACCTCCTCGCCCTGGACAGATCCAGAGCTCCAAGCAATGATGCCAGGCGGAGGTCAGGATGTGGAGCTGGAGCAAAAGCTGCTTATGCCAGGAGAGGCCTGGTCCGGCCTGCCCACCACCCAGAGGGGACATGGACGGCTCCCGAGGCCACCTCACCCCACAGGCACAGCAGTTCAGCAGCCCCACGCCACGCTGAGAGCAGTGGGCACCAGCGGCGCCTCAAGGCCCAGGCCTGGCCGGCAACGGAGGGGACACAGCTGTGGGGCAGGCCATGGTGGATGGAAACCAGGGGAAGGGACCCAACCAGAGCCACCCAGAGAGGAGCTGGCAGCACCGAAGTAACAGAGACAGCCAGCAGAATTCTGCTTTTTCCTGCTCTGGCTTATTTTTAAGAGCATGAAGCTCATGCACAAGCCCCTAGAAGCCCAGCAGGCAGGAGCAGACAAGGCTGAGGCAGGTACAGCAGTGTTAGGACAAGGCTTGGGGCCATCAGCTGGTCTCTGGCCCCAGGTGCTGCAGGACAGCTTTGTTTAAGAGAGCTGCTCAGACAAAACCATCGCTGTGTGCCAGCAACACGGCGGGCAGGACATGACAGCTGAAGCACGAATGGTTCCTGAGGTCGGCCTCACGGGTGCTTTACATGTCCACCCCATCCTCCCAGTCAAGAGCGTTACTGGAGCTGCACACTTTTCTGTCGTGGGGCGTGACAAAGACTGCTGTTCACCTCTCGCATATCCTCCTACTCTTTATTTTGCTCAAGTACAGCTTTCCACTTTGCAACCACATACATGAGACATCAATGCCATCTGCAGAATGAACACGCCAGAGAACAAGCCTTTACGCAGCAGCACTGCTTAAACACATAAGTCTTTGTCTTGTAGACAGCGACGCTCATTTACAGGAGATTCCTGCAGATAAATGCATCCAAGTTTCTCTTTCAAAGGCTGCACTGTCGATCCACACTAATTAATTTTCACAGTATGCTAACAGTGAATTCCAACTCTCAAAACTATTACTTACGAACTTTAACATTTATAAACTCCATCTCCTGATTTTCCCTAGGTTCCACACGATCCCGAGTGCTTGCTCTTCCTACAGCACGTTGGGACGATCGGTGATAGCAAGGCAAGACCCCAAAGCGTTCCAATGCTGCAGAAGTGCATGCACTGCTGAGAACCCAGCCATGGGTTTGCACTGACCGAGCTCCCGCGGGGCACAGGAGCTTCCCTCGCTCACCACAAATCCTCCTCCAGCCATCCAGCGATGTTCCTCAACGCCACCCAAGTTGGGCTGATGCCCAAGTGCTCCCTGGTCACTTTGACCAAGCTGCCAGAATCTCGCCCACACTCCAGCAAGGTCCTGCCACGGGGGAGCCCAGCGCCCGCAGACCGCTGCCCCCGAGGTCCGTGCACATCCTCAGTTAAACTCCGTCCCAACAGCCTTTGCTTTTTTTTTTGGCTTTTGGGTGAGTAATACTGGCATAGAAGTAGCTGAATCCAACTAGAGATACTGCTACAGAAAATACAGGAGACAGTGTGGCCAAAAGAGAAAGTCAATATATTTTTTTCCTATTCACTTTATTTCACGAGTGAGCTAGGAGCTGTTTCTTGTGCCAGAGCTCTTCTCCCCAGGCTTTTATCGCCATTAAACGTTGACAGTGCTGCACAGTTTCTTGCAGCTCGAGAATTTTGTTCGTGTTAATAATTCAAGCCACCACCTACAATTGCGTGTCACCGTTTACAGTCTCGCATCTCAGCTCGAAGCACTGACGAGCAAGACTTTGCTTCGAGATGCTGAACGGAGGGCCGAGCCAGCCACACATCATCCGTCGTGCTGCTCCTGTGCTGAGAAGGCAAGCTGCAAATCGTATGCAGGGGTGTGTGCGAGTGAAGGGCAGCACGGGGAGCGGGCAGAGCTGCATACCCGCATCCCCCGAGCCTCACCCCTTTGATCCTGGCCAACAGGACCATTCTGCCAGGTGCTGAACTTTTTATTTGGAATTTTTATTTAAACGTAGCACTTGCCAGAGATGGGCAGAATCCTGTTCTACACATTACCCTATACTTACATCTCTTTTCATTAAGGGCCTGACTAGTCCTACAGTTCTTCCATCTACAAAACAGGTGACCAGCAAATTAATTTAACATTTTAAAAAACAAGCCCTAATAACATTTAGCATAAACTGCCACTGATGCAGACCTTTGATCTGCTTCTGTTTGTCCATGGCTTTGTAAGTGACCCAATCCAGGCTCGTGATTTACGAGCATACCAGCAAAACCAGCTCCTGGCTGCAAATAACAAAACACAGCTGAAATACAAATCAAGAAGGCTTACCGAAGCAGCAGCTCTTTTGGAAGTTTTTTGTTGATCACAGCTTCGTCATTGTTTGAGAACATCTGTAAACAAAAACAATTCAACATTTTAGCCATATATTTTCATTAAGGAAACAAAACCTCCTTTGCTCTAGGGAAGGAACTGCTGGTTAACGAGGCCGTTTCCAGAGACATCAGCCCAATAAATTCTCCAAAGGTAAATTTTGTGCTCAACTCTTCAAACTCCTGGATTAGATCATAGCTAATATTACACCCCACGTGGTTTTTCAAATGGCCCCAAAACACCGGGTGGATTGGCAGATTAAGTATGAATGGAGAGTTTTATTTATTTGTTAATGTGAATGGTAATTGGTGGGTACTTGCGAGCTGGCACTGCCTACAGGAACACAGCAGCAACCACACCACTCTAGGTGGTGTGCCACAGCCCTGCCAAGGCAAACCTTCACGTTCAGTTCAGAACAGCGACGCAACGACACAAACAAGCATGTGGGGAACGGGTCGGAGGAAAGGGCAGCGACAGGAACAACCGAGCAGCTCTAAATCCACCAAATGGAGGCTGAGGATGTCAGCACGGCAGGGCTGGTTTCTGCAGCCCGAAAGGAAGCAGAGGGCTGATGAAGAGGAGCCTAATGAGGCTGCATTACAGCGCTCACACAGCTCTCAGGAGCCCTGGGGAGAAAGGCAAACGGAATTTCTTGCAATCCTGAAGCACGGCTTAGAGTGGCATGATCTTCGGTGCTGTGTCAGGAGGAGAGGCGATTCTGGGAAAGAACTGTGTTCTCCAAGGACCTGAACCCAGAGCTTCGTTGTATCCCATAAGCTATTTCATGCAAACAAGCAGCAAAGTGGCCAGGGATGGGACCCGTCCGGGATGGGACCCTCTGACCAGCTAAAGCAGCTCACAAGCTGTAAGAGCGCGAGAAACTTCTCTTCCCCAAGGAGTCCAAAAAAACAAACTGCCAAGCCTCATTTGTTTCTTAAGGCGTACCAACATATATTTAAAAGACTTTGTATAGTCTTGCCATGGTGAAAAACCAAACAAACAGAAAGCCTCCACACGCTCCTGCCTGTGGGAGGAATGATTAGAGCGCTCTGCGAGCGGCAGCGCCTCGCTCCGCTTGGAGGCGTGCCTCCAACATCCCCAGCACTGACAGTGAACGAGAAGGAGCTTTAATATTAATAAAGGTTCCCTTCAGCCTCCTGGAGAACTAAGAGCTGGTCCTCCTGAGCTACACACCTGGTAACAACTGCTACTGGACTACGGGCTGAGCAGGCTGCTTCCCACCAGCCGAGGCAGTGCTCCGAATCCAAATCAGTCGGGTTGCAGGCACACGACGCAGACAAAACCAGCCCCAGCCAGGTCACTTAAGTGGCAGAGGATCAGATTAAGAGTTAAAAAAGGAAAGTAAGGGCTTAGTGGCTTACGGGGCTCTGTGTGAGGCCCCGATGGGAGGCAACAGCTGCCCAGCTCCAGCAGCAGGACAGCGGAGCCCAGCGTGAGGAGCCGACGTGCTGCCGCGATGCCTTTGAGCACGGTTGGTGATAGCACAGCGGCTATCCCAGGATGATTCCACCATTACAGGAACACGACAATGCCCTTGGAGCCAGAGCGAAACTCGAAAGCTGCTCTGAACCACGGTTTGCCTTTTCCTTTTCATTATCTGGAGGTACCGAAGCGCGCTGCTGAAGTGGGCCGTGAACTCTCAGCGTTCCCTCCCCAAACGTCACGCAGACGAGAGGTGTCGTTCTCCCCCGCAGACGCTTTTAGCGCTTCCCACCAGCAGATATCACAAGTTAGCAAGTCCTAAATGGCCCACGAGACGACGGGCGACTTCTCAGCCCCTTTTGCAGATTAACCAGGAGGGAAGCGCTGCCGCTGCCCGGCTGAGGCACACCACGGGGCCTGGCAGCAGCACGTCCCGTGCCCGCGGGTCCCCTGCCGCACCAGGATGGGATCCATGGTGCTGAGCTCTGGGATCCCATCGTCATTAGGTGGCTTGCTTGATCAGCTGGGAAACAGAGGAAATTCTGGAGAAAGCGCTAATGAAAGAACAACGCAGAGGCAGGGGAATGATTCATGGGAAAATGAGTGTGATTTTTCTGCCCCCAGTTACAAGAACAATAGTAAATAGGCCCATCTGTCCTCTCCTTCCCATTATTGTCCAGGCCAAGTCTGACAACCGAGCCAGCGCCCTCCGCCCCCTTCAAAAAAACAGGGGGAGACATTCAAGGACCAGATCTGATCGGGGTCGGGCGCTTCCAAAGAGGAACCGGACTGGAAGAGAACAGGAAGCGTTAAAACAGACCCCAGCAGCAGCAAGGCCTCACCGGCACGGGCAGCACGGCTTGGGCTGAATTCCCATCTCACTGCAAGAACCCAGGCAGTCGCCGTGCCCATCGTTAGCCGGAATCGTCCATCAGGGATGTTCACAGGCAGCTCCGTGCTACTGCAGACAGCTTCTTGAATTTTTTTTTTACTCCTCTGCTGTGGGGAGGACAAGAGGCCGGGCGAGGATGGGCTGGGACCCTGTGGCCAGCTCGGTGCACGCATGGAGCGAGCCCTTTGGGCGAGCTGCACAAGAACCAAGCGAGCCTGAAAATGTTAAGAGCCTATTCCAGGCTTCCAGGCCTCCAAAACTATTTCTAGAGACAAACCTTTCCCTTGACGTCCTTTAATGCCAGGTGTTATTCAGTAGAATAAGTTGTTCTTGACAGGATATAGAAAAATATACACTTCTCACATAAATTTAGCAGTCTGCACATACCACAAAGCTCAGCTGCCCAGAGCTTTTCCTCTCTGGGCAGTCCCCACAGTGACGACGTACATGGGCCTGGCAGGTCAGGAGATTTTTGCCTTTGGTAGAATGTAACCCAAAGATTTATTTTCACGAGATTACCATCACTGACACAGCGTCTTAACCTAAAGCAACGTCTTTTCTAGCTAGAACAGGAGGGACCGATCCAGAACAAACGCCGTGGAAGCGCACGCGCTAGGCTTTAAGGCTTGTGTTAAACCGGTATAGGTGGTGGTCGTGGCCTGCTGCAAGGCTAAGGGAGATATGTCCTGCCAAAACGCCAGAGCTGGACAAAATTCGAAGTGGAGAGTGCTGCAAATCCCAGTTATTTCAGATAATCTCCTCCTGGGATCTTCAGAGCCACGTCCGCAGGTGGCAGAAGGGCCGGTCACACACAGCACTTGGTCGGTAGCAGCTCAGATTTACTCTTCCTGACACCCCCGCACCATCCAGTTCTTCTACCAAGGCTGGAAAACGTGCAGAACCCGCAGAGTTTTCCAGGGCTGATGTCTGCTGGCAGCAGCTTTACAATGAAAGATGTGCTACAGCCCTGCAGGTATTTGGCGCACACGTTTCAGCGTCCTGTCAGTGGAAACGCTTCCCCCTTCCAACAGGGGCTCAGAAGGGAGAACGAACAAAATCCATTTAATTGCAACTTCAGTGTTCAGCAGCACCTCCACGAGCCCAAAGAAATGATGAAACTGGGAGATTTAATCCTTAAGTCAATCCTTTATCTAGCAAGCCAATTAAGACGTTAATGCACCGCTTACATTTACAGGGCAATAAAAGGGGAATTACAAGCAGGTGGCTCAGTTGAGTGCAGGTTGGTGCAGGCAGGACCGAGGTGCACCCCAGGTGCCTGCACGGCACGGTGGCGAGGAGCAGGCAGCCCCAGGAGCCAGCAGCGAGAAGACCATTCCCCGTCCGGCCACCAGTCCTTCACACGGACTCACCAGGTGCCCCCAAATTCAATCACCCTTTCCTGCTCTCTCGCACAGCAATTAGACGCCCCGGAGATGAGGACGCAGAGGTCAGGAAGCAAAGCCAGAGCTGCTGGGATGCGTTTTTGGGCTCTGCTCTGCCTCTCCCCAGGGCACTGCCACCCAGCAGCACTCAGACTGAGCGAGCTTACGAACACAGAAAGGACAAAAGCGTCCGAAAAATGTCCTTCTTACCGCCTCACATCGAAGTCCCTGAGCACAACACTCCATTGTCTTTTTATTTTAGTAACTCTTTGCTTGCCCTTTCAGAATATTGGACGTTTTGCAAGCTGGCTGTTCCTCGGGGGAGTCCTGCAGCAGCCTGCAAGCGCCCCGCACAGCACCAGCAGGAGGGGATCCACCCGCTGCGAGGCTCTGCTGGCGGTGCAGAGGAGTTGCCATTGAGCACCGGTCGTGTCAAGCACTCATCGTGGGGCACAGGAATCCCAACTGGGTCACGGTGTGTGACATCAGCGCAGGAGCAAGGTGACAGCCCTTCGCAGCCGGGCGTGCGGCGATGACAGCGTGTAATTACCGACGGCCCTGCACGAGAGACACCCAGGTATGCCCCGTGCTCGGCACGCATGCAGAGAAGGATGTGACCAACAGCTGACGCAAGCCCCAAGTGAAGCAACCCGAAGCAGGCACGGATTATTTGAGCTGAAAGACAAAGCAGGACGTTGTGTCATCCCTGCAGCCACCCGTTGAGCCCCTGAACAGCCCGGCTCAGCCTCGCTCCGGGAGCCGTACGAGCGCAGGACTCAGCCCCACACCATGCTCGGAGCCACCGTGCATCTTCTCCCCGTAACACACCGCGTGTCGTACCGGCCAGGGTGATGCTGGAAGCTGGCAGAGCCAACAGCTCCTCCCAGGAAGCCCCCACTGCCCCGCATTTTAGACATTCCCACCTGGGAAAAAGAAGCTGCACTAAGGGAGGAGGCTCCAGCATCAGGCTGCTTCAGTCTGCAAGAGCGAGGACAAGCTCCTCCGCCGAGAGCGAGCTTCCTGCTCACTTTGAGGATTTTAAGTCTCTGCCCATCGAACTTTTGAGCTCCTGCCCCCCAGACCCACAGAAAGCCCCTGGCACCGGGCTGCCCCCTGCCCACAGGGGGGGCCTGGAGGAGGCGTGGGGCTGGCAGCAGGGTTGGAGGCTTCCCTGCAGGCGCCGCATCTGGCAGGGGTGCTGCTGTTCCCCTGGGAAGGGCTGGGCGTGCCCACGGGGAACCGGAGCTTTGGTTTTCCCTTTTTTGCAATCGGAAAAAGACACTTGAGAAGTTTTTAACGGAGTTGTTACAGCACTTACAGTTTACTGGAAGTAAATGAGGAATATTCAGCTGGAGAACACAAAGCACGTTTCATTTTACATTGCTCTAAATATTCCAAACATTTCTCTGTAAGCAACTCTGAACTCGTTGGCTGCATTTTTAGCGAACAACAGCAAACCCGCCTGACATACCAAAAAAAGACTCGCCGCTAGAACAGCGGCAGGGACATTTTGTTTCCCCAGAAAAGTGCAGATCAGACACAAAGAGATACCCGGCCGCCTTGCCTGGCGCTGACCAACACCAGCATTTCCCCAGCGCTTTGTTCCTGAGAAGTTTGCCCACGGAGGAGGCGAGGAGCAAAAAGGACGGAGCGGACGTGCCATACCCCAGACAGAGGCTGGGGTGCCCGGAGGCTGGAAGGCCAGGACCTACCTGGACACACACGGCGTGACAGCCTGGCACAGCAGGAATCCTGCCTCCTCGGCAAACCCCGGGGAATTCACTGACGTAAGAAGTAAAGGTTGGCCACGAGGACTCCTTCGCTCTCAGCCTGACCCTTTGCAGGACTCGTTCCCGCACAGAAGCGCCCACCGTTAGGGACACCGACGAGGTCGGATGCTCCATCCCCTCCGCGTGCTCCTCAGTGCTCCCGAATAAATAATTTTTAACTAAAAAAATCTCCCAAGCCCTAACTCCAGAAGCATCTGTGCCGAGCCCAGCCGACACCTGAGCACCCGGCGCCAGCCTGGACGCGGACTTTGGACTCAAACATTTTTCTCCTAAAGCTCAGCGGAGAAAAAGGGACACCGGTTGTTGGGAGCTTCACGGAATTTAGCGCTGCAAGGGGCAGCAGAAGCACTCGTACATGGGACCGGGGGCTTTCTGCCCTAACGTTCACACCAGCCCAGAACATGGGGTGCGCCTGAGAGCCCCAAAATCCTGACCAGCCCAGGGAGCACCCGCAAAAGGTGGCACAGGCTCAGGTCGGTGCAGACGACGGACAAACAAACCCCCCAGCCCTGTGACCGCAGGGAGCAGGAGACATGTCCCTCCAGGTGCTCAGCAGGAAATTAAAGCTATAAACATTCCTGAAAGCAAGCACAAACACCATCGGCATCGGGTTCTCAGGAAGCGTTTCGTGTCTCGATATAAAGCAAGCACCGCAGAACAGACGCAGAATTTAAAAGCACACCCTCTTCAGATCTGTGAAATATTCGTAAATATCATTTTTTAATGCTGTGATTTGTTTAGCAGGAACTGGTGTAAGACAACCTCTTCGGAGCAGCCTTACAAAGGAGGAAGACAACCGCGTGCTTCGCCGGGGCTGAAGGTGTAGCTGCTGCTTGGACCTGGAGCTCAGCACCCCCGGTCCACCCGCACACGCTGGCCAGAGCCTCCCCGGCTGCTCGCAAGCGCAGGAAATTAAGTGATTAAAACCAAGGCGGAAACCAGACTGCAACTATTAGGGGATAAATAATGCATCCTGGAAATTGTTTTTAAGCTAGGAAAGGTGGGGAATCAACAGTTGCCACCGTAAATTAGGGATTGCAAAGGCAGCTGGCGCGTTCTGCCAGTTCACATCCCTCCCCAGGCTGTGCTGAGACATTTCTGAGATCACCCCTCGGAGCTGCGAGGGAACTTTTTGCTGCTCTGAAAGATAAGAAACGAAACATCTGTGCAAATTCATGCCAGGAGTTTAAACGCTGGTGAGTCAGAGGTGCCCTGGGAGGTGCTGGGGCTCCCCAGCTGCTGGACCCCCCCCCCCCCAAGAAGCCTAGAGGTACCGGAGGTTTTTATCACGGCCACACGGAGATGAACGAGCCCAGGAGAGCCACCGAAAGGCGGCAGGACGCACGTCAAACCTAGAGCATCACACACAACTCGAAGGTAGTAAAAGAAAATAAAAAGCTGAGCACAAAAACCAAGACGTGGAACCCCTTCTGTGCCTGCTTTGCAGGAAAAGCTCAGCAAAGCTCCGAAGCGACTTCTTACAGACGCTGCCAGCATGCACCAACACCTCGCCTCTGGTTCTGCTCTTCTGAAATAAAATCCAGCGCTGCTACAGGGCGGAGGCACCCGCAGCATCACCGGCACGCTTGGGGTACCCCCCCAGTCCCCTCTCCCCAGCACGGGGCTCAGGGGAAGCAGAGGCTGGGGCAGGCTGAGCCTTGCCAGGGGCACCGAGAACTCGCCGTGCGGCAGAGAAACGCCGCGTGAGGCGACAGCCGCAGCTCCTCGGCACGCGCCGCAGAGCGCGGGGCTGTGCGCGCGCACGCGTCCACACCGGGGGAATTCTGCTGCCAGCCCGCGGTTACACAGCAAGTTTTATTTTATCCCATCCAGCTCCATCGGTGCGAAGTCTCCAAGGAAGACGGCTGGCTGCCGAACAAAGGCGCTGCCGCGCCGAGCTCCGCCACCGCCGCCGTGCCGGGGCAGCTCCCGCGGCACCGCCAGCGCCCGCCTGGCTCCGGCCACGGCCGTGACTAAGCAGCAACGAGAAGCTACGAGCTAGACCCCGGCCGGCAACGGCTGATTACGGGCTTAATCTCCCTAAAAATAGCTCGATGTGCAGTTTACTTGGCGCACGCCGCCGGAGCGCTTCGTCCTCACCGGCGCGCTAGGGAGCTGGGCAGCGAGGAGCGGACTGGGCGCAGGGGGCGCAGCCTGAGAGGCACCCGCACCCAGGACCAGGGTTAAAATAATTAATGGCCTTTTTTTTTCTTAATTTGGCAGCGCTGGGAGCGTGAGAGCGATGAGAGAATCGGTGAAGCCCTACAGAAACGGACCCCAGAGAGCTGCCTGCTGCGCAGCCCCGGCGCCGGAGCGCAGCAGGTGGCTGGCGAGGGCGCCGCAACCCGAGGGCAAAGCCTCGAATCGGGTACGCAGCGCTGGTGACAAACTGGGGGACATCTGGTGCAAGAAACCCCATTTCGGAGGAAACGCCGGGCGCTACACCCTGTTGTACAGCTACAGGCTGCTGCCAGGTACCAGGAGGGCGCATTCACGCGCTTTTTGCTCATCTGGGTTGTTCTCCTGCCCCAGCCCCGGCTCCAGGACGGCTTCCCAGAAACAAAGCAGCCCGCGACTGCACCCGAAAGCTCGCGGGGTTTCGGTGTGGGGCTGGAAGGCACCACCCGGAGCCCCCCGGGGCGTCCCGGCAGTGAGGCTGGGCAGCACCCGGAGGCAGAGGCTCGCGGTTCATCGGCTTCGTCCCTCCCAGAAGTTGTGTCTGGAGCTGGATGAGGAGCACTGACGGCGTCACGGGCAGGCAGCGCACCCGAGAGCTGTGGAGGTCAAAGGCGGCTGGCATCTCATTTTAAATAGATGGCAAAAACAGCGAGAAGCAAAAACACCACGTACGCTGTCATCAGATGTGGTTCTGGGCGGCGCTTTTTTTTTTTTTTTAAGCTCCATTAAAAACCTCAGCATCCTACAAGCGGTCATCTGGGTATTTTATGACCTATTACATAGATTTGATTTAAAATGATGCTACTTTCTCACACACACCCTTTAAAGCTTTAAATATAGACGGTTGACCATAAAAAACAAACATCCAAGAGCAACAAAGGAGAGTATAAATACGACAAAGACTTCCTGGCTTTGCAGGGACGTAGCCGTGGCCATGAACCGCGCCATAAGACAGCCAGTATCACTCTTTATTTTTTCCCTTTGGCCACTTTAGCAGCTTATTTTAGCAGGTCAGCAGCTTGCTACAAATACCTTTTGAATGGATTTTTCTTTTACAGAGTCACACTTGAATATTCCAGGCTCGAAGCGAGCCCTCCAGCTCCCCGCGGACGTACCCAAGCTCAGCCCGACTCAAACACCGATTTGAAAAACAAATTGCTCGGCGCCCTGCCTTCAGCTCTGCGCTTGTGGCCGGGAGTTTGTTCAGTGCTGGCTTTGTCACCCGCGAGACGGTGACACACCTGGCACGAGCGCTCAGACGGAGCCAAGGATGGTGCCGGGGCGCGGGACGAGGGCAGGGGGCGACCCCGACAGCCTCGGCCCCGTACGCCGGCTGGATGGGGCCCGACGCCACCACCTCGGCTCTCGTCTCGGGGTGACTCAGATGGAACCCGCGGGGAGGTAACCCAGCAGCGAAAACAGTAATTACCTGCCCTGTGCAGGCCCCAATTAGCAGCGCCCACGACGAAGCGAGGCAGAGCCCCGCACACCGGCCAGCCCTGCTCCTGCTGGGCACGGCGCGGGCCAACGCCTCCCCTGGAGGGCCCCGGGGGCTTCCCGATGGCCCCAGTCCACAGGAAACCACGGGCAGCGCCCCGCAGACCCTCAAAATGAGACTGGGCCCCCCCCGAACGCAGCCAGGACCCCCCGCCGCCTGCAGACCAGACCCAGGTCCGGCGCTCCTCACTGCCCCGGTGTCAGCGCGCAGCTGGGGAGGAAACGCAGGCGGCGGCATTTCTGCCTCTTTCCTGCCGAGAACTTGACGCTTCCACCCCTGCCCGAGCTGCGAGCGGCTCCCGGCAGAGGAAGCAGCAGGAAGAGGACACGGGGACACGCGGGACACAGCGGCCAGCAGCTCCCACGGCCCCCACGCCGCCTCTCGCAGGTGGCGCAGGCTAAGGTCGGGCACTCGCTCACCTAATCCTCCTCCGGGAGCTGCTGCTCCGCCTAATTACGGCCCGGACACGCTAATTACGGCCGGGACGTGCTCCTGGCCGGCCAGCACAGAGCCGCCACGGGCGGGGAGCCCGAATCCTGCTCCCACTTAACAAAAGGATGCAAGGTTCCCAAAACGCCTTCCCCTTCACCAGCCCGTTTTGTGGTCGTGGCCGTTCCCCCGTGCGGCACCGAACGCGGCACAGGGAGCGCAGGGGAGGAACTCCGAGCGGCTGGGACCCCCCCACACACAGCCCCCTCCTCCAAACCCCACGCTCCTGCCTAATCCTACAGCCTGCCCCGAGTACCTTTAGCTCAACAAACCCGCCTCTGGGTTCCGAACCCAGCTGAGCCCCTCGGCTGGAGCACGGGGCTCAGCCACAGGTGAGAGGTCGCGGCTTCTCTCTCCTTGCCTCAACTTCTACCCAACTCCGCAGGCAATAAAGGAACGCTGTGTCAGGCGTCTGCCCCAAGAGTCCCCGTCTTCAGGAGCGCTGGCTTAAAACAGAAAGGGAGGCGTAAGGCAACACCGAAATAAAATAACAAACAGGACTGGGGAGCCAGCAAGAGACTGGAAAAGCTCGGACATCAGCTTTCACACCTCCCCACCCCAATTCTGCACTGCAGGCATCGACCACGGTTCTCGCCACCCACGAGCCACACCACCAGGCACCTGCTGAAACCAAACTGCTCTGATTCGAGCGTCCCCGCCGTGCCACGCCAGCAGCGCTTCCTCTTTTCTTTCGCCACACGCAGCGAGGCACCGCGGTGAGCCTAGCGCCGGGCTCCGCGCGTTCCCGCTCCAACAGCGAGGCGAGAGACCGCGGGACGCAAGGAGTTACCCGCTGCCCTGCCCGGGTCCCTCTGTTTACACAACCTCGTGGCTTGAAATAACAAAGCCCTGACCCAGCGCAGGAGCAGCCGTGCAAAGGGAACAAAGACGGCCCCAAAAAGGATCTGCTCCGCATCGCAAAGCCGAGCCCTGCCGAAACACGGAGGCACTGAGAGCCGGGATCCGAAGGGATTCGGAAAGGGAATTGGGGTAACCGAGGTTACGCAGCTCGGTTTTCTGAGCGCAGAGGGGGTCATCGGAAGGCAGCTCGGGTTTGGGGCATTCCAAGTTTCCCGTTCTGCTTTCAGCTCACCTCATTTCACGGCAGGTCTAAGTCCGAGCAAGACCCAGGAACGAGGCGGGTCATTCGGAGGAGTCGGGGCTGCCCGGCATTCACCACCCTAAACCCGAGGAGAAAAACGCCCCAAAACCACGGAATTGATGCCTTTGTCCTACGACGGGGGCTCGCACGGCCCCCGCGCGTGCCCGCTCCTCAGCCACATCCCCGGTGTTTATTTTTGATTTTCCGCTGCCCCGTAAAGAGCCGCTCGCAGCCCAAATCGGCTCCTGCTAACGGGAGGTTTCGGCGTCTCCCGGAGGAGGCTGCAGGGCCGGCGCTCGTTGTCGTTTTGCTTTCGGTTAAGGACGTGGGGGAGACCGCGCGCGCTGCTCACGGCCTCGAAAACCCAACTGTAACCATTCGCGCCTGGCAGCGCGGCTCGGTGCAAGGAGGCTTCGCAGGGCAGAAGCTCCCTGCACGTGGACAGCCTAAAAGCGAGGACCCGTCCGTGCTGAAGATGCCGGCAGCCCGACCCCGAGGGAGCCCGTTTTTGTAGGGAGCACCACTCCTGAAGGCGTGCGGGTGCTCCCGCGCTGAGCGGCTCTTTTCTTGCTGAAACCGAGCGGCCCTGAGCGCGTCCGCTCCAAAGAGCTGCGCCTCGGTCCCGTTTTGGTGACAACTCGGTGGCAGCGAGGCGCCTGCTCTCCAGCTGCGCCCTAAGCCAGGGGCGCACGGATGAAATATTAAAGCCGTGGTGGGCGCCAGGGGCTGACAGACACCCCCCCCCCCACCCCCACCAGGCCTGGGAAGCGCCACCCCCTGCTCTCGGCTCGGCTCCTAGGGCTGGAGCTCGGCCGGCACCGCAGGCGGGCACCGCACGAGGCAGAGCCCCGCCGTGCCCGGCCCCGCTCCGATCAAAGCGCCACCACCGGGAGTCAGGAGTCGGGCCGGGTGACGTTCTCCTCTTTTGTTTGCTTTGCCGCGGTGCGTGGCCGTGCTCTGAGGGGACTCGTTTGGGACAGGCTCCTGTCGGGCTGGGCGGGAGGGGGGCTCAGCCTTCCGTCCGAAACAAGTCCCTGTTCCTCCGGGGAGGGCTGGCCGCTCACACGCCAGAAACCCCCCATCACGCCGCCGTCCAGGAGCCCAGCCCCTACCCCGCCACCCTATTTTATCGCTACGGTAAGACCAAATCGTTACCAAAGCCGCTCGGGAGCGGATTTCGGAACCCAGCAGCAGCAGCTCAGGACCCCGCTCCCGCAGCTCACCGGAGGACCACGCGCCCCGTCCTGGGGGCCCCAACCGGCCTCCCCCTGGCGAGCTGTGCCTTACCGGGGCCTGGAGGCTGAGCCTCCCCACCGGCCTCCACGCCGAGCCGAAGCCGCCCCAGGACCCCCCCCCCCGACCACCGCTCCCAGTCCCCCCGCAGCCGCGCACGGCCGTCCCCACAAACCACGGCTCCCAGGCGCAGAGCTCCCGCTGCCGGGGCAGGGACGCCGCGAGCTCGTCCGGGAGGGCGCGACCGAACTTCGGCTGCGTCCCCTCCAAAAAAATAAACCCGTTTTTGAGGGCACAGCCCAGCGCTCGGCTCTTCAGACCCAAACGTGGAAAAACCGCGTGCTCCGGGCAGGGGAGCCCCGAGCTGGCCGCTCGCTGGGGGGTGCAGGGGAGGGGGGTCGGGGCTGCACCAAACCCCGCTGCCCGTGCCCACCCCGCGGGCAGGCTGCGGTGCCTCGTCCCGGGGGGGGGGGGGGGGGGGGGGGGGGGGCCACGAAGCAAAAACCCAACAAACCCCACGAGGGGGTCCCGGGGGGGAGAGGGGGGGGGGGGGCAGGCTCAATTCACACCCCCAACCGGTACCGGAGCGCTGCTTCCCAGCTGCCCACCCGTGACCACAAGAGGGGGGAGCACAGAAACCCCCCGAGACACAAAAGCCGCCGCCCCCAAACCGCGAACCCACAAATCTCCCCCCCCCCCCGCACCCCCCCCCCCGATCCCTCAGAGCCCCGGGGCGGCCCCCGGGGGGGGGGGGGGGGCGCCGAGCCCGGCCTGGCCGCGGACAAAGGGCCCGGAGGCCGCACAGGGCCCGGGGCTCGCAGGCGCCCCCCCCCCGCGCGGCTCAGGGGCCGGGGACGAAAAAATTACCCCCCCCCCCGACCCCCCCCAAATCCAACCCCCCCCAAAAACCCTTCCCCTCTCCGTCCTCCCCCTTCCCCTCCCCGGTCTCTTCCCCCCCATCCCCCGCTGACCCCCCCCTCCCGGTGACCGACGGGCGCGGGGGGGGCCGCAGGACACCGCCCCCCCTCCCCCCAGCCCCCCCGCGCCCCCCCCCCCTTCCCGCGGCCTCACCTCGAAGCGGCTCCGGGTGACCCCGTTCATCTCCCGCCGCATGGCGGGGCCGGGGGCTGGGAGGGAGGGATGGTACCGGGGGGGGGGGGGGAGTGTCCCGCGGGGTGGGGGGGGGTGGTCCCGGGGGTGCCGGTGCCTCGCGGCCTCCGCCCGCCGCCGCCGCGGCGCCTCCTCCGGCCTCAACTTCGACCCAAAACAAAAACACGGCACCTGCCAGCAACGCGCCCGCTCATTGGTCGGCGCGGCGGGGGGGGGGGGGCGCTGCGGCGGGGACGCCCCGGGACGGGAACGGGAGGGGGGAGGGGAACGGTCCGCGCCCCCCCCCCCCCGCCTCCCTCCCTCCGCGCGCCGCCCCCCCCCCCACCCGCGCCCACCTACCCCGCAGGCCGCCGCGCCCATCGCGCCGCCGCCGGCCTCCGCGACCCCCTCCCCCCTCCCGGTACTTCCGGGGGGCTGCGGCCCCCCCCCCCCCCCTTCTCCGGTACCGGGGGGGGGCCCTCGGGGCGCCCCCTCCCCCCCCCAACCCGGGGCCGCCCCGAGGGGGCTGCGGGGGGGGCTCCGAGGGGGGGCGCGGCCCCGCCCCGCCACTCCCTTCCGGGTGTGCTGGGAGGGGGAGGCAGCGCCGGCCAATCAGGGCCCCGGCTGGCGGCGCGCCGCGGTGACGTCATTACCGCGGGAAAATCCCGCGTGGCCGCCGCGGCGCGCCCCGAACCGAGGCCGCTGGGGGCGAGGGGAGCGATCGGGGGTGGGGTGGGGGGGCCCGGCCGGAGCCCCACGAGCAAAGGAGGCTGAAAAAGGAGCTCGGCGCCATTCCCAGGGCCGCCCCCGCAGCCCCCGGGGCTCACGGCGCGGATCCGCAGCCCGGCCCCCCCCCAGGAAAGAACGGCTTTTAACGTCCCTGGGACGCTCCTGCAGCTGAGATTAAAAGGTTTGGCTTTTATTTTGTTTACACGTTTATCTTTCCAATACTGAAAGATGTAAAATATCGTCGAGAATAAGCAAAAATATTTTAAAAATAAAACATTTGTAAGAGACCAAGCGTTTACACACACAGTGTCTGTGTAGGGACGGGCGTACCTCATCTCTCAACGCGGTAGAAGCATCATGCAGCTGGCGCCTGGCTCTGGTCTCTCTCTCTCTCTCTCTCTCTTTCTCACGCGATACAAAACGGAGGGTGTACAAAGGGGAAGGGTACAGTGCATCAAAACGGATCCAAAAGCTTTCAGCCTGCTACGACCGCGGTTCAGGCCCCGGTTTCTCTTGCAGCGCTCGGTGTCGCGGAGGCTGAGAGAGGAGGAGACTTTGTTCCCTGTACTTCTGCGGGTGTCCGCGACGCCCACCTTTCGCAGGAGAAATTGAGAGTATTGAACTTTGGTCTTGGGCAAGCAGAGAAGGAAACGCGTTCAGCTGTTCCATTCCAAACGCATTTCTGTGTCAGTGCTGAAGCTGAACAGTATTTCCTTTTAACTTTCGCTGCGTTTCGCATTGGTAAAACATTACTCCGATCAACGACAAGTCCAGCACACTGCTCCGTGAAATCCCCAGCCCTGATTCCACTTTTAAGAGGGCTTCTTTTGAAGGCGGTTTGTACCTTCACACAGCCCTGAACAGATCAAAGGACTTTTTTTTTTTTTTTTTTTTTAAATAAACAAAGTAACTTACAAAATGAGGGGGCAGAATGAAAACAGCTGACAACCTGCTGGAGCCTGAGCAGGTATTACTTCCCCGGTGCAGCCGCTGTAGCAGGGTCTCAAGATAAAGCCATCTGGTGCTGTATTCCTTACATCCTCTTCAGAGGCACCCCGCAGTCATCCGATTCTGATGCTGCGTAAGATAACGTCATTTGCTCCGGGTTTAGGCTTTATTCACTACTTCTCTATCATCTCAGCACGTGAAGATGGGAGCACTGGGGAGGGGGAAGCTACGGAACGCAGACCACAAGGAGCAAAGGATGACTGTTGGAAAATACAAGGAAGGGCAGCTCTGTGGAGTTCAGGGTGGCTTTAGGAAATTCAGGGCTCCTGCACCCTGCAGGAGCCTGGGAATGAAGCTGAAGGCAGGAGGAAGTGGTGAAAACCCCCTACACTTAACTGAATAGTTGCCACCCTACTGAAAAGACAACTACCTTGCTATGGCTTTGAACGAGCCAGAAAAGAAACTGCTTGCCTGGAATATCACTGGGGTCAGACCGTAAGCAGGACTGGAAATGTCTGTGTTTAAAAGAAACTTAAATCCTTGACATGTTTTCAGGCTGCATCCCCGAAGTCTAATCTCCTTCCCACAGGTGAAATCCTGGCCTCCAGGAGTCAATGCCAAAATCCAGTGGGAGCAGGACTCTGCCAGTACAAAATTCGAATGGAGAACTCGCGATTTCCCACATTTCTTCTTCAGCAAATCACATTTAACTGCTTTTAAAAATAAAACACGCTCCTGAGTCTCTTCTCCTTTCAGGGACCACAAGATAAGACCACAGAGGATGCCTGAGTCACGCTCTTAATTCCAGCCAAAAGGGGAAAATCCATCACTTAAGGAAACCACTGCTTCTGCTGCAACTGTTATCCAGACGAACCAGTTAGGGTCTGCTTTTCCAGCAGTGTAAGTGCTAACACGAGGAAGTGACTGACTCACAGTGCTAGGCTAACACCTCCCAGAGAGAGAAGGGAATGCTCGTGTGCATTACCAGAATTACTATTTGAGAAGTGTGCTGCAAGTTAAAAGAAAAGAAAGAAAGAAAAAGAAAAAAAGAAAGAAACCTTAAGCGCTTCAGCAACAGAAACAGCTTGAGAAAACAAGGCCCGTTTTTAACCATGAATGCACACGAGCTGTTCTAGCGACAGTAACGGAGCATTCGCTGTGGATGGATTTAGCACAGCTCTAAAGTTTGCAGGACTGAGGCTCGTGCGCGGCTTACAGTCTCTCTCTTTACAAATGCAGCATCGGGGGTCCTGGGGACGTTGTTTGCTTGGTTGACAAGGAAGCAGTGCTCAGATTAAGACAGTGGAGTTCCTTTTCAATTTAGATTTGCTCCCATGCACGCCAGAATTTTACCAGCTTCACCAAAGCTACAGTGGCTGCACGTGTGCAGAGCTTTCCAAATCCACAGGCTCTACCCAAATTCTCAAGTCCCTTTGGACTCCATCGTACAATTAAAATGGAGATCGCATGAAAACAAGCAGCATAAAGCACTCAGATACGGACATAAATAAATAGCTAAAATGAAAGGGAAGTAAAAAATTCGACAGCATTCCTTCATCACTTCGACCTGGAATAAAACGCCAACATCCCTCACAGTGGCTGACTCCGCAGCCCACGCCAGAGGAAGACAAAGTTCCTCAGCACTGCTCCCAGTCAGGCAATGAACGAAGAAATGCCACAAAAATAACTAAAAAGCACTTTTTTTTTCTTTCCTCCAACCACCCTTTTTAAAAGAGTAAAACCCAGCCCTAAAATATGCCTTAAAATAATTAGCTTAAAACTTCCTAAAAGCAAAACCAACTCTGTCTGAGGGGGAAGAGGGGCAGAGGAACTCAGATTCTCCCAGAATAGCCTATGTTTGTTTGCACCAGTTGGAGGTCTGCTCCCACGCTTACACGCACACTTAGCTTTATACCCATTACCTCTAATGGGCCTATTAATACTTATAAATTAAGAATGAGTGTAAGTGTCCGTAGGATGAAGGCCACAGTCAGGAACCTGGCTTGCAGAATGAGCTGCTGGCACTCACACGTTCTGTGTGAACTTTGGAGATCCTTGGAAATACTTTTTTTTTTTCTCTTAAAACACCTCATCGACATCAGCGTGGCAGGTTTGCAACGAATGGTTCCCTTCTTTCCATCTCTAGAACCCGCAGGTCCTGATACTTAGTATCTTTCAAAGATACTACGAAAATTAATTGCCAATTAGAGCAACATCCATGAGATCATCATCTTCTTCCCCGATCAAAAACTCGGGGCTAGCCCGGGACGGTCGCTCGGCCGAGAGCATAGCGCTGCTGGCCATGGAGAGAGACTGGTCAGCTGAAATCGGGGATTTAGACCAGCTCTCTGGCTTGATGCTGTGAGATTTCTTCTTGTCTCTTTCTTTGTCCCGATCCCGGTCTCTGTCCCGGTCTTTGTCTTTCACCTTTTTCTTCTCTTTTTTGTGCTTCTTATGTTTTTCTGAGCTATATTCAGGCAGTGGCCTAATGCCATCGTCAGAGCTGGGGCTGTTCTGATAGGATTTCTCTGCTATGGAAGAGCCCGACTCACTCTCACTGTCTATGTTTTGGGGAGTGTATGCTGGTGACTTACTGTGGCTGGGAGAGCAGCGTTCGTGTTTTGGAGTAGACCCACTGATTAGAGGGGATCCGTAGCTTTTGGAAGAAGCCATCTGAGGCCTTAAGCTATCCCCACCTCCTTCCCCAGGTTTCTGCAAAGTTACTTTGGCTTTAATACTAGGGGAACCACCATCATGCTTGCTGATGATAATTTTGGCCACTCCGGTGCTTCCGACATTTTTGGAATCTGAATTCTTCTTGGAAGAGTCAACAGATCCTCCGGAAACAGAGACTTTAGATTTCTCTTTGTCACTCTTCTCGCGTTTGCCCTGGAACTCCCCCCCAGACATATTGTGTTTGGAGGACATAGTATGGCTTGAGGAATTGGAACTTGGCCCCATTTGTCCATCCATCGGGTCATCTCCACCAGGCCCGCTAGTGACAACCCCGTGTTTAAGTTTGTCTATGACTGCAGTCAGAGATGGCTTCTTGTTTCTGCTGGGAGACTTGCCTTTGGAACTTCCATGCTGGTTTTGAGATGAAGACATGGAAGACCCGCTAGATGAAAAGGAAGATGAAGATGCCGTGGAAGAATTCGATGAAGGAGGCGGCTTTTGTGACATGGACCCAGAGGATCCCATTCCTGAAGACGATTTCATACTCGAGCTCGATCCAGTCCCAGACATGTGAGAGCCTCCAGAACCTGAACTGATAGGTGACTTTGCCTTCGATGACGGGGGAGTACCTGGAACAGGTTTCATGGGAGAAGCAAGCTTGTCAGAACCTCCTGAAGGTCTAGAATGAGATGGCGAGATGTTTGGTTTACTCATGGAAGGGTTCATAAGCGACGATGGCTTTCCTTGAGGTTTCATCTTGGTACTTCCAGACCCGCTGCTGAGGCCATGCTTGGTGATGGGGGAGGATCCAGGCTTTCCCACCGACTGAGCCGAGCTTTTGGACTGACCTGAACTTGAGCCACCTTGGCTTGAGTAGAGGCTGCTGCTCATCTTTGAGCCCGAAGACCCTTCTGACTTGCTGCTTTTCATTTTGCCTGAGGTTGACGAGGAGGAGGAAGAGGAGGAGGAGGAAGAATGGCTATGATGGCTTTTGCTGCTGGAGGAGGTGACAGAGCCGCTACTGGTATACTGGCCGTGAGAAGACGGTTTGCCCACAGTCACTGTTCCTTTTGGGATCTGAATGGTGATTTTTGGAATAGGAGGAGTAGCCACACCGGGAGGAGTCTGAGATCTGCCTGAACTGCCAGGAGATTTGGACCCACCAGTGCTCGCTGGTGGCGTGAAAGGCCTGTTCGATGAACTGTGAGATGGAGATTTCCCGTCTGTCTCCTGCTTCTTCCGCTTCGGGAGTTTCTCTTTGCTTTTGCCGTCACTGGATGGCGTCCGGCTGCGCTTCCCCGGCTTCCCATCTATTCCAGGACCTGCCAGGTTACCTCCAGAACCATTGCCTTCCTTTACCCGTTTCTGAGACTTTTCTTTTCCTAAATCCCCTGTATTCAGTAAGGGGCTCTGACCTCCACTGTGGTGCTCCATGATGTCAGAGGACCCCAGTGCTTTGCTTGCAGCTGCGATAATACTAAAATCTACTGTATCGGACTGATTGCTCCCCTTAAACTTATTTTCCCCCCCATCGCCCCCTAATACTTGTACCCCCAAAGTACTTAGAGCCTGGGATGCATAGCCCTTGAAATCATCCGTGTCTCCACTCTGACTACTCTCATCAAAGTACTCCTCCCCAAAGCCGCTTTGGCTCTGACTGTTCAGCAAGTCAGGATTGAAATCTACCCCGTCTGGAAAAAAATGGTTTGAAGAATCACTGTTGGGGCTCACAGCAGCATCTGCTATCAGGTCTGCTGGGTCTGTGTACGGGTTCTCGCTATTGTTCGTCTGAAAAACATCGGGGTCAAAGAGGGCACTTTGTGAATGTCCTGAACTAGAAGAGTCTCTCACTGGAGTACCAATGGGCGGGCAGTCCTCGTTAGTGGTGGGTAGCTTGGAAGCCTCCTCTGCTATATCCGAAAGGATATCAGTAACATCGGCTCCAATGCTGTCCGAACTAGAGAGTCGAACCATTCTCTGAATACTGGGCTGCGAGTGAGGTATAGGCTGCGGGTATGTAGTAGGAGGAGTGCTGCATTGGCTGGGTGCTGGAGTAATGTGAGGGGTGTCCAGGGTATCTGCAGTCATGTTGACATCAAAAATGGGATTCTGGGAGTCAACATCCATTGAGAAGAGCTCCCTCTGGAAATCATCCTCAGTCTGATGCTTGGGCTTGTCGGCTGGCATGCGGGATTTTTTTTTCTTTTGCTTATTCCCCCCAGGGCCCATTTCCATTCTGGGAGAGCCAGAGGAAGAGTTCTGCCTTTCGAGAGGGCTGCTCCCATACAGAGTGGAGAAATCCTGAGGGGGATTCTCTTTAAGAAGGTTCATGAGCATGGGGTGGTTCTTGGTGTTGCTTGCTGGTGAGGATACTGGTGGTGGTGTGTGATGGGGAGGGGTTGGACTTGAGCCAATGGTAGACCCCACATTCCCTGTGATCTGCAACAAACTAGTGAGAATAGGGTTCTGAGACACTTTGCTGAAGTCCTCCCCATGGCCCACCGAGTCATGCCTCTCTTTCATGCTTATGCTCATGTTAAACAAAGTAGTGATGGGCCCCCCAGGAAAAGTGTTTGTTGGGGTAGTGGTACCACTCATTGGGTTGCTGCCTGTGGTCATGCCATACCCTGGGCTGCTGGCTGGGGGAAGATTTTTCTTCACCATATCTTCTACTGTTTCTGCAATGAGGGACAAGGCTGGTGTGTCTGCTTGAATCGTTTCTGCTTTTCTGCGAATTGCTCGCATGGTCACGGGAATGGACATACATCTGCAAGACACAAGGCAAAGGGTTTAGCAGGCATCTTGCTGCCCTACAGCGACGCTCACCAAAGCGGTTTTAAGACCTTCATCAAAGCAAGCAGTGAGGCTCGTGGGCACAAGAGAGCAACAGGTCCAGGCACCGTAAATGCCTTGCTGCTCTGTTTGTATTCATACTTACCCCACCGTGCTTATCCAGCCATGAGACAACTGTGTCGTGCAATCACAAATGCAGGGATAATTAATCAGTCAACTAACTCTAATAATTAATAGCTGACAGATGATAATCTTGTAGTTAAAGCACAGGATGCAGTCTGGGTTGTTACTCTGATTCTGCTAGGGAACACCTTTGTCTAAGCTTGGCAAGCCTTACACTTCCTGCAGTCCTGTAAAAATCAATGATACTGTCACATTCTCCTCAAGGTCAACTACCCTATAATGTTCTGAAATAAAGATAGCTATTCTCACTCAAGAGGTCTATGCTGTGCACTGTTAACATTCTGCTGCGTTCTGCATGGCTCCATGGTGGCTGGGGTGGAGTAACCTTGATAAAAGACCTGGCTAAATGACAACCTGCAGGGGAGCTCTTTCACATTTTACAAGACTTTGAAAGCAACCAGCTAGAGGAGAAAGCATAAACAGGCAGGCACCTCGGACACACACCCAAAAATAAGTAGCTAGGGTTCAATGTTTGGAATGGAATTTTCAGTAGGGCACCAGGTTTGCCTCTCCTCCAAACAACCGCATGTAAAACTCACTCACAGACAGAATGACTCCAAAAACGACCAGGAGAAATACAACAGAGTTCATCCACACGATTTGGAGTGCCCTGAACAGAGGCATGCCATTACTAAAGCCACGGTACTCACCGATATGTTCTTAAACATGAAATATCTCCTGTCTGTTACAGCTCATAAAACAGAAAGGAGTGAACCTGAGAGCCTGGTCCTACAGGCATGGCACCAGACTGACTCAGAAGGTCTGAGCCACCTCTCTGGCTCCGGCGCTGGTCGGCTGAGTAACCACAGACGTGCCACGCAGTCTGCCCGCACCTCGGCTCATCCCGGTTATGAAACCGGGATAATGACGCTTACTCTTATGGAAAACACTCTGGATAGAAATCACTTATCCTGATCATTACACAGAAATCCTGGGAATATGGGAAAGCAATTAAAATTTTCGCTATTCTACCACTAATTTTAGCTGCTTCTGGGTTACTTTTGGAGCCTGTTTTTGCATTGTCGCTTCTCCTCCTGAAAGCTGAATTTTCTGCAATATAAGAAACTTGGTAGGATGCTATCAAAGGCATGTGCAATTAATTGTACTTGCAAGCTCCTGCATATTAGCTTACAAACATCACTGTAAGCAACACGGAACGTCGGAACAAAAACATCCAGCTTACCTTTGAACAACTTTGGCAATGAAATCATCCGTACAGATAAGAGCATCAGATAGCCCTTTGTACAGCTTACAGTTCACATGAGTGGAGTCTTGCACATCCATTACCACTGAAAGAGAGAAGGCATTTAGAAGAGAGAAAAATTCTGGTTACGATGGAAGAAAACCCTGCCGTCCTGCCTCTAAATACATCATGCTTTTAGCGAGACCACTTACCACACACTAGGGAGTCATTCACAGGGTGCTGAAAGGATACACTGAAACAGGAGTCAGAGAGCGGACAAACTTCAAACTGCAGGATCCCAGGAGAATCTGAAAGACATGGGAACTATTACATTAGGGAACACAGGAGATGAACCAGAGGCGCCAGCTCAATACACCCATATAGAAGAGAAAAGAAAAAGGGAAGCAGCATGGGCCTTACTGCTAATTCCTACACCTGGGAAAATCACCCACAGCTCCTTATTATCCCCACATTGTATTCCACTTGATGTCGTACCCACCTTCTTTTAAAACTGTTCGCTTGACGCAGCTGCCGATTAGTGTGTTGTATGCCACCTGATGTCTGATCAAATTAAGGATGAGAGGAACCCGTCCAGGGTGCTGGAAGGCGATTTTACTGATCAGTGTTCCTTGGAGGCTTCTTCCATCTGGGAGAGGAGCATCCTTGTTCAGAAAGTAACAGTGCTGCTGTCCTGGAAGAGCCTGACAAACAATTTCTGCTTTACTCCAGCCAGTGCTGGGTACAAGGCGATAACAGACATCTAAGGAGGAAAGAGCAGGCTCCAGATCTAAATGACGCCAAGCCACCTTTCTGGCTGAAAATGACAATGAAGACATCTTCCTTCCATTAAATGACAAGCAGACCCGAACAAGCAAGACAGGACTTTGGCTCCTCAGCAGCAGTATTGCCAAACAGCATTAACTGTCCCCCACTACAACAGCTTCGTGTGGCACGGCATCCCCTTCTCTGGAAAGAGAAACCCTCTGAAGTTAATAGTCAGTGACAGATCTCCTAATTTAAGAAGTAGGATTTCTCCCAAGTGATGCAAGTGATTCAGCCACAAATTGCAGTCCAAAGAAAAAGGAAAGGACAGAATCTGGCAATGCTGACCTCTCCAATACCTCTGCTGTCATTACTGCAGCTGCACTTTGACTGCAAGGGATTTTTCACTACTAAGTCACTTTCCATTTCTTATATGTTTATTTATTTGCACACAAAATCAATGAAAACTGCAAACATCACAGGTGATCCTGATGTCTTCCCACAAGCCCGGTCTAGCCTCTAGAACACTGCTGCAGCTACCTTCAGTGTTCTTCTCACCTGCTACCCAAGAACAGCCAACAGACCTTCTGAAGAGCCAACTCACGTGTCTAAATTTGAAGTCATTTATTCAAGGTTTGCCCTGTGTCATTTCACCTTTATTTACGTCACCCAGTCCACATAAAGCTTTCTGGTACACAATTTTAGCTAAAGAGAAAGAAAACAACCCCTGCAACCTCACTGGGTGTGCGCACATCGGCTTACGCACCAGCGTGACCAAATAGCCTTTGCATCCATCTTTCAGATCAGAGAACAGGTCAGATGTAGACACAAATAATTCTGTGGGAACGCATATTATGACAAATCCACATTTAAGACAAAATAGTTTATTTTCCTAATTACTGTGGTCGTGTCCGTATCAGAATTCTAATGACTGGGTAGCACAGTCTTTCCCCACGAACAAATGCTGTACCAATTTCCTTTATCCTCCTTGAAGGAGGCCCAGAACAGATGAACCCCCCCCCACACTGCTCATCTACAAGTATAATGCCCTGGTTGTAATGACGTACTTACTGCATAGAAGCGCATATTGTGGTTTAACGGTACAGGGTCAGCCTCCTTAGACAATTCAAACTGCGTGATCAACTCATACAAGGGTACAAACGGTGGTGGTGTGTCGAACAGTGGAATACCTGAGGAAACAAAATGGCACAGAATGATAACACTGGGAGCTGGAAGGTGATGGTGGGCCAGAGGAGTTACTATCTACTGAAACAAACCTCTCTGGTTCTTACCAAAAACAGCACAAAACCTTAAGCAACTTTCATGGCGTGTTTTAAAAAATAGCAGCAGTTTTTTGATAAGAACCTAGGGAGTGTCCGTCTCACAGATCTGCCGCTCACCTGTGCAGCTCTGAAGTTTCTGAATGAAAGCTCGAGACACTGGAATGGGACGTGGGAATTTCAAGAAGAAACAAGCTGGTAAGTCCACACTGTTGGCACTGGTGATTGATGAGAAAGATGGAGTTCTGGAAAATCAAGTTAATACATGGTCTTTTTAGATGCAGGGCATGATCGCGTGTGCCAGATGTACAATTTGCAGCTAGCTCAGATACAAGCAGACTGGTATACCTTCTTAAAAATTAAAAGACAGTCCTCAAAAGCATGTCACGTGCCTGAAATACCCATTTCTCAGCTTCATATAATGCTGTGACATCACGCAGCCATCTCCCCACTCTGACTTCAAAAGAGGGCTGAATATTGAGTTGGCGTCTAACCAAGGCCACTGAGAAAGGCCTGGCCGATAGGTCCTTTGCTTACCCTTTGCTGTCAACTGGATGAGAGCCCATAATCAGTGGTGCAATTGGAAGTTTGTACATCGCCATGGTTCCCTCGACTGTTACCGACACATTCATTCCTAAAGATCGAGGAACTGCAAGAGAAGGCAAGAAAAAAAAAGAGAACAACATAAGGTGATGAAAAAACAACGCAGCCTTTATGAACTAAATATCAGTACGGTGGAAACGCATTGCTTCCTCCACAGAGCAGAGTTCTCAGCATTCACTGCTATCACTAAAAGGACTACAGCCGAACAAGTTAGTTGTGCTACCTAACACTATTTTTCTTACAAGGTTGATCAGTGGCATAATTCCTAAAACATATTTCAGATACATTTGCCAGTCTGTAGTATGTTCTTTCAAAGCCATTTATTGTTTTGCTTTGTAATAATTTCACCCTTTTCTTTTCCAAGACCAGCCTCAGTTTTAACTGGTGCTGGGTTTTGTCATTTTACCAAAAGACAAATATCCACACACACGCATGAAAGACAATCTTACAGTAGGACAGCAGATGGGAATACCCAAATATTCCGACAATAAAACAACTCGCATGTTAACAATGAAATTCATCCTAAGGACAAAGGCTCTGTCTGCAGACTGCCACCACTGGTAGTAGCCCAATTCAAACTCCAGAACAGCCGCGAGGCTCAAGAAGATGGTCAGCTCAGACGGCATTTACTCAGGTACTAATTAAACCCGTGTCCTCTGTAAGGCAGCCTCTGCTTTCCTCGTATTACAGAGTGACAGCAGGGGGCAGCCAGAGTGCTCCCCTGGACTTCTGCTTTCTTCTCTCCTTCAAGCAGCAGTAAGCCCACAGTAGCTTCCAAAGGCGACCTACCATTGTTCTCATGCAAAATAACGGGGGCTCCAGTGCCGTCTTCAAATAAATCATAGGGCGAGACATAATACTTGAGATTCATAAGGAGACCTGTGGGAGAGAGGCTTATGAGCGGGCATCCTGATGCCGCAGGTTAACCCCGTCATTACTAGCCCCTGTAACCACCTGATGTTTGCATTAGAACAGCACACGCCGCACAGAGCTCCTAGTGCACCTTGAAAGCTGTTCTCTGCTGTCACAGCCACAGACGTAGCTTTGTAACGGAAGACTGCCTTTCCGGATCACGTGCGACTTACAAATATTCAACCACCTTGTCCCTCTTTGATTAGCATTTTTCTTTATTACCACCAGTTAATTTCCAACTAACATTAATAAAGGGGACCCTGAACCAAACCAACTTTTTCCTTCCTTTTTTAAGCGTTTATCAGAGATACCTCCACTCCTGGGGGTGAGATAGCCAACACTGCCATGAAGAATCTTGTCGAGCGGATTTGCATTGGTGGCTTGCCTGCAAGAGAGGCAATCACAGGTCTGTAACAAGCTAGAGCCATATCTGAAGCCAGAATTCATGTCCTGATGGCAGTCTAAGATTTTAACTCGATATACACACCGCTCAGTCACAGAAGTAGCTATTTTAATCTTCACAGTGTCATAGGCAAAGCAGAAGGTACTTTTTATTCCTACAGCATGAATGGTTTATCTCCTGAATCTACAGTAGTAAAAGGGGGTCAGATGTTTCTTCGTTTCTGACTGTAAAACAGTTGTTACCACTAATCCATCTAATCATGAACTTTTTTTGGCCTTCCAGACTTTCCTTCAGTTGAATTCTGTAGTTAAAAAGGACAATGGTAAATTCCAGAAAGCTCTGAGCGATTTTTCTGTCTCTCTTTATCACTCTCCTGCCAGCATGATCCTTCTATAACCTCAGCACTGCGCTTTTTAGCAATAAAGTCACAATTTATAGGGATTGATGTGACGCTTCATGGATATACAGTACTTGGCATTATTATAATCAGTCAATGTGATACCGCAATTAATTAAAAAAAAGAAAAAGCAAACCATAGAGATGTTCTTACCAATACATCCCTGCCATTTTTGAGAGATCCAGCTCCAAAGACTGTAGAGCCAAGTACATTTTAGTTTTAAGTTTGCTGGGGAGAAAAAAAAAGAAAAAAAGAAAAATGAAAAGGAACCATGCAAAGAAACGCAACTCACAAACCGATGGCTGACAAGCTGCAGTACTTCCTATCAGATTGAGCATTTAGAAATTTTAACTTTTCGATCTGTATTCCCACTGCTCTGCATTAAATCCTTCCAGCCCACTGTGTTCGCACGCAAGCCATGGTGATGAAGTCAGCAGGATCACAGGCACAATGAAAATTTAAGCACAAAGCTAAAAGCTGGTAGGTTTAATTGCATGTACACGGACATAAATAAATATCGTACATATTCTAGACTTACTTGTCTCCTGGCAACTTATACAGGTTCACAAGTCCCCTTAGATGCTTAGAAAATTCATCAAAATTTTTCTCTCTGAAAGCAAGAAGGAGAAAAAGTAACATGCGTTCAAATTTGTTGCAGATAAGGCTTAACTTTTAAAAGCTATATTAATACAAACATTAAGTCACTTTAGAATAGACTTTTGCTACATGACAGCTAAACGATGCCTTCTTGAAATGATCCAGCTTTAACAATTCTGATGAATGTTGTGCTGTGGCTCCCAAGATGCCAGGCATGGTAGTCAGGATCAGAAACATCTGACCCAAAGCCAGAAAATCCCCTGAGGAGGAGAGACTTTATGGGGAAAGAACAGTTTTGAAATGTTTTGTGTTTCCAGGCATGAAACAGCATCACATCAACACTGCAAAGAGAAGCCAACCCGAAAATGTAACCACCAATTCTTGTTGCTCACCTCAGATGTTGCACCAGTTCTGGACAACTCTGAAAAGGAAAGAAGATGCAGCAACGTCAATGTCAAACGCATCAGATTAAGCCTTTGTGCAGCACAGCAACTGTAAAATATTACAACGGTGAAGTTTTTGAGCATCATCTTTAGATGAGAAGCAACAATATGCTCACAACTACACGTTGCTATGTTTCTAGTTCTGCTCGTCAACCCCCCTTGGAACAAACACAAGCAGTGTTCTTTCTTCTTAAAGAACTGATTTGGAATAAGCTTTTAAAATTGTGACACCGTAAGTTGAAAGCCTACGACCTCACAGAGATATAAAAACGGCCTGTTTTCAGAAGAGCAGCTACACCAACATAAAGGGCAAGTTCAAACTCTCACACCTGTGGAGGAGGGAAGTAAAGCCCCTTTCTTTCAGGATCTTAACCATAACATTCCACATCTTAGTGCTTTCCGTTCACAGATTTAAGTTTTTTAAGACTCACTTCCCTGTCCTTCCTCCAGAAATAAAATCCTCAGAAACACACCGACAACTTCCTCAAATCATTTTTCCAGTTGGAACGCTACTCAAAGAAAAAGAGAGGCCATGAGTAAAACGCTCCTCGCAGACTACGCCACGGGGGCTCTGACCCTCCATTAGAACAAGCGAGCAGCAAAGGCACAATGCTAGGTGTCGCAGGACATTCAGCGTGATTTTTTCTCTGCTCAAACAAAAGGGAGGCGAAACCACAGTTCCAAAACCAAAAAGGTATTATGCTCGTCTTTCTCAGTAATACGTACCACAGGGTTTTCTCCGTGGTGAGCCACCTTGACATCACACAGCAGCCCTGTAGGATCTAACTGGACTTCCACATAGAACATGTCTGAAGTGATGTAACATTCAGTGCCATTTGCACTAAGGTGAGATCCAAGGCTTACATACAAAACAAAACAAAAATTGCTATGAGATGCACACAAAAAACAATCAAACCAGCAGTGAGATTACGATGTGTACAGATAAACAGGAAATGCCTTTGCCGTAAAACAAAGGAGTGGACGTACCCATTCTGTCTGGCTATAGACTCCAGGCGATCCGTCATGGCAGGCAGAGAAGAGACTGGATGGAGAAAGCACAAAACAAGGCTTACTGAAAGGATTCAGCATTTTCCCTGGCATGAGACATCGGCATTAAAACAACCCCAGCTCCTTACTCACTCCTACGTCTGCTCATACCTTAACACGTGCATCTCTAAACATTACCTGCACTCAAAACTGAAACAGAACATTTTGTATAGAGAAAAACAAACGTTCTCAGAAGTACAGAGGGAGAATGGATTTCTTCCTCGAGTGGAATTCGGGTACGGGCAATAAGAATAAAAATAACGCAAGCGATCTTGGCTGATACTGAGTCATAAGACAGAAGCATGCTTATGGAAACGTGAGCGCCACGAACACAGCGAGCTGTGCTACCAACAACCTTGCTTCTGCGATGCAGAGAATTTCCACGCTATATCACAGTTAAGCATTTCCTAAAGTGCATGCACAGAATGTACCAACCTTTTAATGCCTTCTGCAAAGTCTCCAAACAGCTCACCAGATGTTGGTGCCCCCCAGAGTTCATCACAACTCGTTTTTCCTAAGCCAGGAAGAAGAAAAATGTTCTTTTTGTGTGTCACTCAGTGAGAGGGAATCGCTGCAACTCTCGTTCAGTCAAGTGAGGTTTATTCAGGTAATTAAAGGCAGATTAGATTTCATCCCGAAATTACATCCTCATGTTGATTCCTGTAGGAGAACAGCACCCACTTTGGAAGCAGGTAACAAAGGCAGGCCTGGAATTGATTTTTTTTTGAGCAACGTGCTCCTGTGGAACAACAGACCGCAACAACTTTTTAACTGGCATAAGCTGAGAGTTGTGCACGAGGAGACAGAAACAGAGAGGCAAACTTTTACCACCACGATAAATGCAGCAGTCCTTGGGGTAGCTCTGCCCTGCCTCCTGCTCCTCCCTACCCTCACCTAGCTGGAAGGGTAAAGGGTATCCCACCCCTCCCTGCACGCTGCCGGGTGTGAGGACACCCAAAAGGAAGCCAAGGCTCGAACAAAACCTAAAGCACTTTGCAGAGATCCAACAAGCCAACAACAGAACGAACAGCAAAGGAACTCCAGCACCCTCCTACTCGGATCCCAGCCCTTCTCACCATGACTTGACGGACTAGCTTCATGGTTTCTGTCCAAGGCCTGTTCTGGTTGTACTTTGCGTGAAGTCTTTCTAAGAGAGTGCTCATCTTGTTCAGCTTCTCCGCTTCTGCGAGACAAACCACGGGGACAACTCAGGAGAGAGACCAAGAAATATCTGCAGGTTTTACAAGTAACACAGCCTGGCAGTTGTAACAATAACTCTTTCTACCTTTAAGCTATGAATGATTTCAAGAATATATATATATATATATTTATTACTGTTTTACCCCTGCAACCTAGACTTTAAGGCTCAATAAGCGTTAAGAATACATCACCAGCCATCAAAACCTAGAGGTCCCTCAAGGGCCTAAGGGCCCGTTGGAGAAGGGCTCCTCTTCTGCACGGCCCCTCCCTGAATGACCCAGCCCCGTCGGGACAAGTTCTGGCACGACAGGAATACGCTGGCAGCCTGTTCGGGGCTACGACAGCGTGGCCTGAAGATGAAGCTTCCCCATGATAAGGAACAGAGAAGTAAAGAAGAGATGTTACGCTTAATTCCCGGGGTTCCCCCTCACTGTTCACTCTTCCACCTTCTTGTACAGCGAGGATCTCACAGACCTTCCCTCACCAAAAGCCTTAGCCAAGAGAAGCCTTACACAAGAGAACGTGGGCTTTGGTACTACCATAACTTAGCTTTTTCCCCCCCCCTTTGTGCTGAGTTTTTTCTTCAGTTGCATTTGCCAAAAAAAAAACACAAAACAGCAGACATCAGTGCCAAAATAAACCCTGCCGCAGGCACTACTGGCTCCAAGGCAAACACGAGCCCGTGACACGTTAACTGCCGCAGCACACAGCCCTGCAAGCCCTCGGTGCGGAATTCAAAGGCTTTGTTCTCGTTACTGATGCACGCACGGTTCACAGAGCTGACGCTGGCACCACCAAGTCCAAGGGTACAAAATAACTGAGCGCCTGTTAAACGCTTTCCGACACTTGACACCTCCCAGCCCCGTTACAAGCCCACGCTGGCTGAGGTTGGCGAGGGCACCTGGGTCCACCTGGAGCAACCCCTGCTGCAGCAGGGCCACTTGTGGCTGGGGACCCAGGACCACGTCCAGCTGGCTTCTGAACTTCTCCTGACAGGGGAGGGTCCACAAGCTCAGGGCAACCCACCGGGGACTCAGTCACCCACAGGGTGACAAAGTGCTTTGGTGTTCAGCCAGTGCCACCTGGGCGTCCGCTGCCTCTTGCCCTGTGGCCTGGAACCCCTGGCAAGTGCTTGCCTTTTCCCAATAGGTTCATGCTCACAGAGCGGATCCCTCGCAGCGCGGGGACAGGCTGAGCTGTGACGTGCTGAGGCTGCTGCCTTTATTTCATAGAGTCCTAGAATCGTTAAGGTTAGAAGAGACCTCCAGGACCACCTGGCCCGGCCACCCCCCCGTCGCCAATGTCGCCAGTCACCCACTAACCATGTCCCTCAGCACCACGTCCAACTTTCCTTAACCCCCGCCAAGGGACGGCGACGCCACCACCTCCTGCCCAACCCGCCCCAGCGCCTGCCCGCTTCCTGACGAGAATTCCTGGCCCCTTCCTGACCGTTTCTCTCCTCATTTCCCTCACCAACAGCTCCGGGAGCTGCGGGCACGGCTCTGGGGCGGGCACGGCTCTGGGGCGGGCCCAGCCCGGTGCCACCGGGCCTGTCGCCCCTCTGAAGGCTGGGGGGGGGCGGCTGGACCCCTCCCATCCCCGTACCCCCCCCGCTCCTCATCCCCGGGCCCCACCGGCGAGGCCGCGGCCTCCCCTCGGTCCCCCCCCCCCCCGCCGCGGCCCGCTGTCGCTGGGCGGCACTACTCACCCTCGGCACCGCCCGGCGCCGCCTTCATGTCGCGGGGGCGGGGAGGGGAGGCCCGCGGAGGGGCCTCGGCGCCGGTGTCGCCTGAGGAAGGGCCGGGGGGAGGCCCCCGGGGCCGCTCCGCGCCCGCCTCACACGGCGCCGGCCGCCGCCATCCCCGGGCCGCGCCACCTCTCGCGAGAGCCGCGAAGTCTCGCGAGGTGTGGGGAGGGCGAGAAGAGCTGGCGGGGCCTGCGCCCGGACGCCCCCGCCCCTACGCCTCACGGCGTAGGGGCGGGGGCGTCCGGGCGCAGGCCCCGCCCCCGCGGTTCAACCTGCCGAGCGCTGATTGGCCGCCGCCTCCCGTCGTCAGGAGGGGGGCGGGGCGTTACTCCCCCCCCCCCCCCCTTCTTTCCCCGCTCCCCGTGGAAGCTCTCGCGAGAGCACGCGGCGCGCGCGTCCCGCTCCTCCCCTCCCCTCCCCTCCCGGAAACCTCGCGGAGCTCGGCTAGAGGACGGCCGCTGGGGGGGGGGGGGGGGAGGGAGGTGTTGCGGGGTTGTTCTCGCGAGAGGTCTCGCGAGCTCTGCCGGGAGTCTCGCGAGAGTTGCCGGGCGCGCCCCCCCCTTCCCCCCCCCCCCCACCCCCCTCCGCCGGAGCCGTTTCGCTTTGGGCCGTGAGCGGGGGGCGGCGGGGCCGGGCCGGGCAGGGCCGCGCGCGGGGCGGGGGCGGCGGGGCCGGGGCCGGTGCTACGGGAGGGGACCGGACCGGGCCGGGCCGGGTCGTGGGGGGGGGGCGAGGGCGAGGCGTGGAGTGAGTGGAGGCAGCGCGGGCCCGGGCCCCGCCTTCCCGGGGCTCCCCCGCGGCGGCGCTGCCGCCCTCCGGGCCTGGGCCCTCCTCGGATGAGGCGCTGAGGCCGGGCCCTTCCCCGCCCCCCCCCCCCCCCCGTCCCCCTTCACGCAGACGGGGCCGCGAGCGGGGGGCCCGGGGCCGCGCATGGTGCGCGGAGGAGCGGCCGCCGGGCGACTTTGAGCTGCCGGGGGGGGGTTCGGGGGCGGCCTCCCCCCCCCCCCCCTTGCCCCCCGGGGCAGCGCGGCCGGGGGAGGGATGCCCAACCCGGAGAGGCACGGCGGCAAGAGGGACGGCGGCGGCGGGGGCGCCTCGCAGCACGGGCCCGGCGGAGGAGGCTCCGGCAGCAAGGAGAGGCACCGGGCGGCCTCCAGGCACAAGAGGCACAAGTCCCGGCACTCCAAGGAGGCGCCGCCGGTGCTGGCGGCGCAGGAGGCGGCGGCGGCCCCGCTGGGAGCCGTGCTGAAGCCGCTGGTGGAGTACGACGACATCAGCTCGGACTCGGACACCTTCTCGGACGATGTGGGCCTCAAGGCGGAGCGCAGGGAGAACGAGGAGAGGAAGGCGGAGAGGAGCGAGAGGGCGCAGAAGCACCGGCACCACCAGCACAAGCGGGTCCGCGAGCTGCTGAAGAGCAAGCAGGCGGAGAGGGAGAGGAAGCTGGAGAAGAGCCTGGAGGCCTCCAGCAGGGCCGGGGCGGCCAAGGACAGGGTGTCGGGGTCCTCCAAGAGGCTCCTGGAAAGCGAGGAGCACCCCAAGGCGCCGTCGTCCAAGAGCGGCAACAAGGAGTCCCGCTCGGGCAAGGCGCACAAGGAGAAGTCCAGGAAGGATCGGGAGCTCAAGTCGAGCCACAAGGAGCGCAGCAAGAGCCACCGCAAGCGGGAGGCTCCCAAAAGCTACAAAACCGCCGACAGCCCCAAGCGGAAATCCAGAAGCCCCCACAGGAAATGGTCGGACAGCCCGAAGCTGGACGACAGCCCCTCGGGAGCCTCCTACATCCAGGAGTACGACCTCAGCCCGCCCCGCTCGCACACGTCCAGCACCTACGAGCCCTACCGCAAGAGCCCCGGCGGCTCGTCGCGCCGGCCGTCCCTCAGCCCGCCCTACAAGGAGCCGGTGGCCTACCAGTCCAACGCCCGCTCGCCCAGCCCCTACAGCCGCCGGCAGAGGTCCGTCAGCCCCTACAACAGGAGGCGCTCCTCCAGCTACGAGCGAGGCAGCGGCTCCTACAGCGGGAGGTCGCCCAGCCCCTACGGCCGCCGGCGCTCCAGCAGCCCCTTCGCCGCCAAGCGCTCCGTCAGCCGAAGCCCCATCGCCAGGTGCGTGCTCTCCGCGCCGCCTGGGGAGCGGGGACGGGGTGGCGGGGGGGCTGGGCTGGCTCCGGGCACGGGGGGAGCGACCCCTTTTTGGTAAGGGGGTGCCCTGTGGGGTGGTAGCGGGTCGGTGACCCGCGTGGAAGGGCTGTGGGGAGGCTCCTCGCGGCGCCCTGCGGAGCGGGGCTTCAGGAAAACCCTCCCCGGCGGGCACCCAGGAGCTCGGGGGTTGAATTCCGTCCCCTCGGGAGGGAGGTGGCCCCCTGCGCACGGCCTCGCGGGCAGCTTTGTGCTCCTGCGGGCACGAGGCGCTCCCCGGCGGAGCTCGGCCGGGGGGGAACGCTCTCACCTCTTCCACCTGTCTCTGGATCCCTCCCTCTGTTTGCCGGGTGTGAAATCGGATCGGGCTCTTCAGGAGGCGGCTTTGTTTCGAGCGGGGTTTGCCCTTTCTGAACTGACTCGGGGGTTTCTCTTCCCCCGAATTAGACGACTCCGTGCAAACTCCATTTTTCCAGCCTAAACTTTATTTTCTCTGCAGCTCGTTGCTCCCGTTCTGAAACTGGGGCATTCGGGGAGCAAGGGTAGGAATCGGCTGATTTTGGCTTAACCGTAATTGTCTTTTTTCTTTAGGCAGCAGTTTGCTGCAGAAGGAAACTGTTTCTCGAAGGCAGCGCCAACTGTTTTATTTCAGGTGTTCGTTAATCTTCCCGTTACCCGCACAAGTACACGGCCTAACGTTTTTTTCTAGCTGCAGATGGTGTTCAGCGAGTTCCCCGTGTCACCACGGGTGCCGCGGCGCTTTGCTGGCGGCTCCATGGCGATTAAGATGTGACCTGGAATGTGAGAGCTTCGAACCGCTCTGCCCCGCGCTGGCTGCGCCGCATCCCCCGCTCCGAACAGGAGCCGGGCCTGGGGGGCTGCCTCCAGCACGTCTCCGATCAGCAGGGTCCCAGAGAGTTTGGGGGGGGGCTTCCAAATTGAGCCTTTCCCCCCGGAACTCTTCTCCTTGCTTCAGGAATACAGCATGCCACGGTGGGAGTGAGCTCCGGGCTTTGTCCTCTCTAAGAGGCGCGTGGTCTCTGGCACCCGGGAGCTGTTTGGTGAAATCTGCCCGCTCTGCTCCGGTTTTGCGTCACGAAATCTGGCTCTGCTTCGGCGGCCTGGGGTTCGGTGCTGTCTCCCCTGCCTCGCTGGTTGCGTGCACCCCGGGAGGCCCCGAGGGACAGCCGGTGTCCGTCTCCTCCCCGCCCCCGGTGCTTTTTGCCCTGGCGGCTCTGCCCGTGCAGGTTGTGTGCTGATGCCTCTGGAGGAGTGAGAGCACGGGAGTAGGAAACGCGCGCGGGCTTCCTGATGGGGTTGCGTTGTGGCACCTGTTAAACGTCCGCGTTCAGCCCCACGCGGGGAGAAAAACCCCGTGGGAACCGAAGGGGTGTGGAAAAGGGGCTCTTTCCTGGGCGTTTCGGTGTCCCGGGCGAACCCGGAGCTTGCTCTCCCCGTAACTGGCGAGTTGAATCTGTCCTGAGGAAACCACGGCACCTCTCCTGGATCTCGGCCGTGGGAGCCACTCAGAAGCACCTCGCGCTGCTCCCCGGGCCGACAAACTCACGTGGGAAACTTTTTAAGGGTGGCTCTGACTCCCTGACAAAGTGCTGGACCCCGAACCAAGAGAGATCCCAAGGCTGCTCGCTCTTTACGCTCGGCCTGTGCTGGGTTCTTTGCACCTCCGCCTTCGGGCGGTGCCCGCCGGCTCTGCTCTGGGCCCGTAACGCACGGTGCCGTCCGTTCTCTCCAGGCACACCCAAAGAAAGACGGGTCGTGCCTTCGGAAACCGCTCCTGAGGTGAATCCCAGCGAAGGGACGGAGGGAATTGATGTGTTTTCCGTATGGTGGGCAAACCCCGCGCTGTAGCTCACGTGTTGGCTTTGCCTCGTCGAGCTCGCAGCCTGCACGGCGAAGCCCTCGGTGCCAGGTCGTGGTCAGACGCCGGCTCCAGAAGCCGAGGGGCAGTAGCAGCGATCGGAGCACCTCCGGTGGCGCGCGCGCGCCGTGAGCACCCGGCTGTGACTGGAGTCCTCCGGGGAGGTGACGCGGGCCTTTCTGGGGCACTGCTTTAGTTCTGCCGGCTGGAGATATATGGTTTTTTTTTGTGTGTGTGTTTAATTTCCACGCCCAAAATGCGGCGTTAGGAAACCGAAGCGAAGTGCTGTGCTGGTTGGAGAAAGCGGCGTTTGCGTTCCAAGCGGCAACGCGGAACAGCTTGCTCTCCGTTTAGGAGGAACGGCGATGGGTCGGTCGGTCGGGAGGGTGTCGGATGTGGCTTGCCGCGCCTTGCGGCCACTGTTGTCGTCGCAGCTAGAACCAGAGGAAGGAATTCCAGATGGGCCGGCTACCTGGAGGTGGGTCGTGCTGTCACCAAGCCCAGCAGCCAGGTGTCGGTGTGGCACGTGCGGCGGGCAGGGGTCGGCGCTGGACAGGGATCGGCGTGGCTCGGGCTCGCGGGGCGTTCGGGAGCCGATGGCAGCTTCTGTCTGTCCGTCTGTCGAGCAGGTAGGGCGCGGGGCGTGCGGTCGGACCGCCCGGGTACCGGTTTGCTCCCCACTGTGCTGTTACAGCTCGTGGCAAGTGAAGTATGGGGGTGTCTGTGGGGCCTGGGGGTCGTGTGGCAGCCCGTCGATGCGGCAGCGTGCTCTGCCAGCTCGCCCGGGGTCACCTCTGCGAGCAGCTCCTCGCCCCGCTCCTTCGCACGGCGCCAGGCCTGGAGGCTTCCAGCGCGCCCTCCTCCCAGGCCTGTCCTAACTCGGATCGTATCAGAGAAATTAACGCTCTTTTAATTGGGGTTTTTAAATGGTTCCCCATCGCTGACAACTTTATGCTCACTCAGTCACGGTCAGCATCTTGCGTTTCTGGTTCCCGGCGTTAGGGAGACAACGAGGTGGTTTTTAACCCCGTTTATCTGGACAAAGATCTGCTTGTGCGACCGAACTGCCCCCCGCCCATCCCTGGTGACTTCAGCGGGCAGTGGAGCTGCAGAGCTCCGGGAGGCGCGGGGGTTACAGGGAACGCGTGAGTGGCTGCAGGTGGAGCCTTGGCGACACCGTTCCGGAGGGCGGGAAGCGGCTTTGAAAAGCAAAATCTGCTCTCGTGCACCTTCCGCGTCCCTGTAACTCTTCTGGAAGGCGCAGCAGTGGTGCAAGAAGTGTTGTGGAAGTGTTGTTGCACTGCAGCAAGCCCAGCCGGGGCTGCTGGTGGTGCAAGAGGCAGGGTCTGTTGTACAACCGCGGGATCGGTGCCTCTGGTAGGGCTGGGAAAGCCAAGGGGCTTCTGGACGCCGTGCCTCTTCCCAGGTCTAACAAAGCCACGAACGCCAAGCTGGAAAATGCGCCTAGGAACAGCGGCTCTGTGTAACGCAGCTGAGGAGAAAAAGGGTGAGCGGTGCCTGGAGGGAGGGAGAAGAGGAGCGGGCCCCGGTGAAACAGCGGCGGACGAGGCGCCGGAAAGGCGCGGAGCCGCCTCCGTGCCGGGGTGGCAGCGGTGCCGGGGCACAGCCCCGTGCCCTGCTGGCGTCCTGTGACAAACGCAGTAGGAATCGTGCTCCTGGAGAGGTTTCCCTTCGGGTGGGCAGAGCGATCTCCTCCAGAGGGAGGCCCCGTGCCCAGCCGCGTCGGTGCGGCCCTAGGGGGTCGGGTGGGTGGGCGAGGGAGCAGGGAGCGGAGCGCCGCCACCTCCTATCCTATCCCGAAAGAACGCGACGGGGAGTGCCGCCCCCAGCACCGCTTGTGGCTGTGGTCAGCTACAACCTGCAGGGCTCCTCAGGAACGTTTCGGCCTGCCCGTGTCTTTGAGCACAGCGAAAACCCAAGGGCAGCTGCAGCTCCTGGCAGCTCTGCGCTGGGATGCGGCAGGTGAGGCGCTGCCCGGGCGGTACGCTGAGCCCGAGACAGTTAATTCATTCTGCAGAAGCCTTGGGAAGGGTCAGGATCCTGAGGCAGCGTTCCCATCGCTGATGAAGGACCACGTACGGTGCTGGTGCTCTGCCCACTGCTCGCCGGAGGCCGGGGGCCCCGCGTGCCGCAGCGAGGGCGCGATGCTCGGGGCGAGGGCGCCAAGGAGCAGGGCTCGGGTCAGCCAGCGGCACGCAGGCACCTCTGCCGGTGCCTGGCAAGGAGCTTTGCGTCGCTCTGAATCAGTTTTCCCACTTACTTGCCAAACTTCTGCTGTCTCAGGATAATGCTGGTTTGTGGAGCGCTTCTCGTTGGTAATTGCGCGGTTCCAGGTGAGCCAGCGTCTGCTGTACTGACACCTGTCCGCAGTGGGGTGCTTTGAGGAGTTCCAGCTACTGCGGAGCTGTGCTTTAAGAGAATTCTGTGCCTTCAGAGCCAGATACGTTCCCAATAGTAAATGATGGAGTAAAAATCAACTTTAAGCAGAGTTCCTTTTACAATATTCGTAGAATCTGGTCTCGAGTCTTTCCTGCCGGCTACCACAACTCCTCAGGCCGCCGAAGCCTGCCCCTCGTGCAGTTTGGTTGCTGCCTCGTACCCTGCAACACCCTCGTTCCTCCCGAGGTGGAGGAAGCCCTTCTGTCTCGTCAGGAGTTTTGCTGTGTACGCTGGCAGCGCCAGTTCCCAGTTCCATTTGACTTTTATCTCGTTTCCCAATCGGTCTTCAGCAGGTTTGAGGTTCCGGCCGTCTCCTGACGGGGTTCACCCCGCGTGCTGTGCGTGCCCTGGTGGTGCGAGGCGCTTCCTGCCTGGCTGCTCTCACCGCCGGGGGTTTCAGTGGGGCTTTCCGTTCTGCACATACACAGGTTAACAAATTCAGAGCCCATTTATCGTGGATGAAGACCGAGACCCTCTGAACATCCCTCAAACAATTAAAATTCTCGGGTTTTCTTCTCCTGGGCCCCAGGATGCGAATCTAAGTTCTGATGGTGGTAAAAGAACCGGGGGAAAATTAGCTTGAAGTGAGACGTGTCCTGAGGCGGCGTTCCCATGAGGGCACGTGTTTTATCTGTTGTTCCCTCTGAAGCTGTACGTAATTACTGCGGGAGACTTGTGCGCTGCCAGCTCACAGCCTTGACTCGGGTTTCTGTTGGGGTCCCCTTTACCTGGGGGCTCCTCCAGTCTTCCTCCTTCACTCGTCTTAACGGCGTGGTTTGTAGGGGCAGGCTTGGTGCTGGGAGCCTGCACGGTGACCTGAAGCTCGTACTCCCGAACTGGTTTGGGTATCTTCGGTCTCCCCTGCCAGGTGTAACGGCCTACCTGACCTAGGAAATAACTTCGCGGTGTTTTCAGAGAGCCGTGGCTGTTGGTGAGTAGCTCGGAGGCTCTGAGATGCTTTTTCATTTATCTCCCTGTTCTGTCCACAGGAAGTCTGTGAAGTCCCGAAGCCGAAGTCCCGGCTATTCAAGACACTCATCTCACAGCAAAAAGCAGAGGTCTGGGTCGCGCAGCCGCCATTCCAGTATATCGCCCACGAGGCTGCCGCTCAACTCCAGCCTGGGGGCAGAGCTCAGCAGGAAGAAGAAGGAACGAGCGGCAGCGGCGGCAGCTGCCGCGAAGGTGGACGGAAAGGAGGCAAAGGGCTCGCCGGTTTTCCTGTCTAGGAAGGAGAACAGCTTAGCTGAACTTAAGGAGTCTGGAACAGAATCCAAAAAGGTCACCAAAACTGTTAAATCTGAAAAATCTTCTTCAGATACAGAGCTAGTTAATTTACCGTGTACAAACGCAGAGACTAAAGCACCTGCAGAGACGACAAAAATCAAGGCAGAGGAGAACTCGGAGAGGAAACATCCTGCTCCAGTCAGAGATTCAAAACAGCCGGGAACAAAAGACTCAAAGCCTGTAGCAGCAGCAGAGGACCTTCGGTCTCCAAAAGAGACGGACACGGCAGAGAAGGAGATCCCACCCCCGCTACCTTCCATAAAATCACCTCCTCCGCCTCTGCCGACAACCACACCGCCACCTCCAACTCCACCGTTGCCACCTTTGCCTCCGTCACCTGCGGTCCCGCCTTTGCCACCATCCCAACAGACTCCTGTTCAGGTCCCTACTTCGGTCCCAACGTCTTTGCCATCTTCTTCCCACCCAAGGACGTCTACTTTATCCTCTCAGGTGAACTCCCAGTCCTCTGTCCAAGTCGCTACAAAACCACAAGTGTCTGTGACGGCTGCTATCCCACACCTGAAAACTTCAACGTTGCCTCCGCTTCCGCTCCCCCCTATTTTAGTTGGGGAAGATGACTTGGATAGGTAAGGTCACAGCGTCCTCGTTGTGTTTGGCAGGTTCGTGGTTCTTCGGGGTGGGCAGACGGTCGCTAGCTCGTCCTGCAGAGTCCGTTGAAGACTGGGCTGCTTGTAAAAATGCCTTGCTGCTGGGCTGGTCCCGCTTCTGGCTCGTCAGCTCTCTGTGCAGCCTTTTGTCATCCTGTGCAGGTAGTTACGTACGGTCACAGTGAAGAAGAGGGGCTTGGCTTCTGTTTTCATGCTGGCTAGCAAAAATTCTGTGACACTTTGTTTATATTTTTTCATAGTGAAACACGGATCTGGAATTATGCGCCCCGTTGCGTTGCAGCCATTTGCACAGACTTGCTTTGAAACTGCTTTTTAACCTGACTTGCCTAAAAGCTGTGCTTAGTAACAGGAAGGAGCTAACAGCTCCGGTGTAGGGGCACGAACCAGAGCTGTGCCTCTTCCAAATTCGTTGAACACGCAGTGCCCCCAGGTAAAGAAATGGCATTGGTTCAGCGTAACTCTCAATTACCTGAGCAGTGATGTATTTGTTAATCACTGGGTAGGCATGGCTTGTTTGAAAACTGAAAAAGTGCACCTAACTTCAGCTTTTTTGTCTTTTTTATATATATATATATATATATTAGTGCCTGAGGGCTAGTCTCTTGAGCTCAGCTGTTAAGCTGTAACGCTCACAGCTGTAACACGCAGGAGAGGAGGGGAACCCTACTGAACACCTGAAGTGGGAGTAGAAAAGAACATTTTTTTTCTTTTGTAGTTGTGAGCATGTGGTGGTTCTGATACTGCTAGGTCGCTACTGGTATTTTTCTGCTCGGGCTGTGGTTCTCCTAACAACTTCTGTCTCTCCAACCACTGCCGAAGATGTATTGGGTGTCTCATTTGTCAGTGCTGTATGATTTTAACGAGGAGGGTGTTACGTGACAGTTAAGATTTGCTTTAATTACCCCGTGGTGTAAGTGAACACAAGTATTCTGATTAATTTCATTGATTTTCGTCGGTCATCCCGGTGTCGGTGTAAATGAGGGTAATGCTGTCACCGCTGTCAACGCAGAAGTTAAACTCGCGCCTGTTCGCGTTGCCCTTCCTCGGCTGTTTAATGCTGCTCAGCTAATACCTGTTTCGTTTAAACGCACCTGTGATGAGCAGTAGCTTTTAATAGGTTACAGACTTTTTCAACTCAAATGCACGCCTCAGCAGGACCCTGCTGCTGTGTTCCCCTGTTTCCAGCCACAGAAATGGTTCTGCGAATTCCGTGTTTTATTCTCAGCCGCTCGCACCTCGAGCGCCTGTTCCCTGCCCAGGTGTGGCTCAGGTTTGTGGAAGCGTGCTTCGTCCCCGCCGCCAGCGTGAACTCGGGAGGGTGGACGATGGCAGGGCTGGCTGTTAGCTTAGGGAAGGGATTCAGGGACTTTTTCCCAGTAAAAGGATGGGGAAACTCCACTTGATCTGCTGAGGCCAGTGGCAGGTGCGTATGGCACCGACCACCGCAGAAGTTCGCTCTTCCTCAGCTTCGTTCTTAGGAGCAGAACTTTTTAGAGCAGCCTCTTGTTTTCACATGCTTGGAGTGGAAAACACCTCCGCTCTGAGGCCCTGGTAAGTGTAGGGTCCAAAAACAAGCTTTGAAGCATCCCAGTACAAAGCGCACCTCCTTCAATTAGAGACTCCCCAGCCTCTCCAGCCTTCCCTGATGCCTGCCGAGCTCGTGAGACTTCCCTGTCCGTGAGCTTCGGGCTGCCCCGCGGTCGGGGTGTGCCGCGGGTCCCCTCGCCTTCCTCCCCTAGCAGGAAGCGGAGCGGCAGGAGGGCAGAGACAAGAACCGGGAGGTACAGACATCATCTGTGGCGTTGCACCAACTCCCTTAGCTTGCACAGGCCTTTGGGAACCTCTGGCTGGCTTCACAGCACTAACAGTTAAAAACATAGACCCGACCGATGGCATCTGTGCTGTCTCGGGGTGGGGAGGACAGGAGGTAGCTTCTGGGAGCCTTTGTTAGGGGGCTGGCTTTTGGACTTTGTCATCTTTATGCTTGGCTAACTCTGAAGGGTCCGTTTAGCCTTCTCGATGCCGGGTGAGAAGCCCGACTGTCCTGGTGGTAATCGAAGTTCCAGCAGCCACCTCGTAGCTCTAAGACGAGCGGCTGTAAACCGCTAACAGAGGGCGTCAGCAAGGGGCTGAGAGCGAGAGAAGGGAGCTGAGGCTGGCCACCAGTGGCTGGAGCCCACGGGCACACCTGCACCCTTCCCAAGGAAGTCTTTTGAAGACATCGATGTTTGTGAGCCTGGAAAGAGGCTGAGATCTTGGCAGGGCCGGAGGGCCTAAGCTTGGCGTGTACCAGTAGGTATTTATATAGTATCAGAAGCAAACAGCTGCCAGTTAGAAGTGGATTAAACGTGAAGTCAGATAAGGAGCTGCCTTCTTGTCACTGCGAACTTCTGTAAGACTGGGCGCTAGGTCGGCGTTGCAAGTGCCCGCGTGAGGGCTGTGACGAGCTGGCTTTCTGGCTGCTGCTCCGCAGAGCCTCCTCCGGGCTTCACCACGGCTCCTGCTTTGAGGTGACCTCCCTGGGCACCTTTCTGCATGCTAAGCGCTCCCAGATAACGGGGAGGGAGCTTCAGTACGCGCAGCTCTCCTGCTCCTGTTGTTTCTCGGATGTTTCTTGATCTTCTTCCTCCTAGCAGCGCCTGCCAGCGAAGGTTTTCCTCTGGAGGCCTGGCTGCTGTGGCTCGTGCTGAGCTCTGCAGCTGCGCGGTGACTTCTGCAGCAGGGGGTGGTCGCTGCCCCGTTCCTGTACAGAACATATCTCAGTGCCTTGCTTTGCCTCGCTTGTACCTTAACTGTATTTCACAAGAGCTTTTCGTGTTAATTGGGCAGTGTCTAGGAGGAAAATCAGACAAATGACCCACTTCCAAGCGTTCGTCTGAGCGGAGATGTCTGCGCTGATGAGCGCTAGACCTGCTGATGCTGGCAAACTGCAACCCCCCCGCTGGCCACCCAAAAAAATGAACCTTGGAAGGTTGCTCATACCTCTCAGTCTTTCTTTGCCTGGTGAAACAGAGTTGCATGTAGAAGAATTCCTGCCAAATCAGACCTAGGAATTCTTCCTGCCATGTACATACACGAGAGATGTACACGGACGAGCTTCTGATGCCATTGATAATATAACTGCAAAAAAAAATAAAAAAAAAGTTCTGGTTTCTCAGCACAAGTTAGAGCTGTGTGTCAGTCCTTGCTAAGAAGTTAAGAGACTCACAGAGGGACGTAGTGCTGGGTTTGTATTTATAGCGATCCGTACCAAGTCATGCATTGAATTTCAGTGCAAAATGGACTAGATAGAGGAAGTAAGGGTCGGAGAGTGGGTGCTGGCTGATAACCTGAGCAGTTGGACAGGAACTTCAGAAGCAGCAGTTATTTGTGCAGATTGAGCAAGTTCTAGCTGCGGAGAGCCGCGTGTTTATTCGAAGATGGTGCGTTCAAATGTAACGCTCGTTTCCTGACTTTTATCATTGTGAAATTTAAGGCTGTTTTCCAGTTTTATACTTGGCTATGCTAAATTTGGCACTTAAATGTGGGCTCCTAGCTTTATGCTCTCCAATAGAGAGCTTTTGTCCTACAGTAGAATTTTTGTTTGTTTGTTAATTGGCTATTAAGTCTGATTCCTGTATTGTATTAACTTTTCGGAGTTTAGTCCAAAAGAGATTCTTCCTCCAAAACCTGTGAAGAAAGATAGAGAGCAGAGACCACGACACTTACTCACGGACCTCCCGCTCCCTCCAGAGCTCCCTGGGGGGGATCCATCTCCTCCCGACTCCCCGGAACCAAAGGCAGCCACACCACCTCAGCAACCCTTCAAGAAGAGACCAAAGTAAGGCTGCCTGTCTTTTTTCAGCTCTTTCTGGTTGTTGGGTTTTGTATTTCTTCAGAGGTGTCAGCCTGGGTTTCCAAAACTTTACGGTAGTGCTGTGGTGCACGCTGAAGCTCCTAGAAGAGCTGACTGTGTGCAGGGCACCCACGACTTCCCTTGGTAGCAAAACTTATGCAACTGTCGAAACAGCGAGCTCCCTTGGTAATTTTTGTACAAGGTGCTAACTGCACTTCGTATATGGAAAGTTGGGTTTTATTTAAAAGAAAAGTTCCAAATAATAATTTCGCCTTACTGTAATGTAAATCTTTGGTATTTGTTAGATAAAGATACGGCTTTGGTTCTTCGAGCTACTCTCTTAAAGTCTGTAATGAGATCTGTGTAGAAATCTGCGTAGTAACCTGCATGCCCCAGGAAGGCTGTAGCAAAGTGGTTCTGCTATCTCAAAGCCTGTGGATTTAAGGCGGCATGCTGTCCGCTTTGCTCGTCTTCTCCACTCTGCTGTGTGCTCCTTATTTCCTCAAGAGGAGAAATGCATTGCTTGTTAGCGATGCGCAGCTGGCAGGTGTGTATCAGAAGCGGGAAGAGCTGATACTGAGAGTGTTCTGGCTGGGGTGCCTCAGTCTCTGGAGTAGGATTACCTCCCTGTATGACAGCACCTGGATCTGGAGTAGCTGAGATCACGTAGCATAATTCATTAAACTCTTAAATGTATGCTCCTGGCGTATGAGAGCACAGACAAATCCTGCTGTTGTTTTTTAGGGCACAGCCCCAAACGGTTGAACGGGGGTGTTTGAGGGGTGAGGTGGAGCACTCAGCTGTCTAACAGCCCTCTTGCCTCTTTCAGAATCTGTTGTCCTCGATATGGGGAAAGGCGGCAGACAGAAAGCGACTGGGGGAAGCGTTGCGTGGACAAGTTTGATATCATCGGGATTATTGGAGAAGGGACGTATGGGCAGGTGTACAAGGCCAAGGACAAGGATACAGGTAAAGGTCATTTCAGGCTCTGAAATGCTGCAGAGTGCCCAGCTGCCCTCTCCGCTCCTGTTATTGTGTATCCAGTGTGCACAACGTGGTGTGTGGTCAAATGGTCGTGGTAGGCACAACCATGGCAGCCACAGACGCCAACTGAAGCCATGCCCCTATCTGGTTTTATTGGAGCAGAGCTTGTGAAAGGGACTGGAGCTGCTTCTGGGGTAATTGAAGTTCACCTGTCTGATTTTTCCACTAAAGCAAACTAAGAGGAGCCCTGGCGTCACCTGCCTTGTGTTGGCGCGATAACTTTTGACAGAGCAGTGCTAGTAAAAAATAGTGGGGTGGTAGCTAAAGCAGCTCCGCTGTGTCTGAGTGGATGTTGGCTGTGTCTGTAGCTATGTTCAACACCCTGCTGGAAACCCAGAGTTGTTAGCAGGGATGTGTGCGGAGGCTTTAACGCTGCCTTGTTCTGGCAGGTGAATTGGTGGCTCTCAAGAAGGTGCGACTGGACAATGAAAAGGAAGGCTTCCCCATCACAGCCATCCGCGAGATCAAAATCCTTCGGCAGCTGATCCATCGCAGTGTTGTTAACATGAAGGAAATTGTCACGGACAAACAAGATGCACTGGATTTCAAGAAGGACAAAGGTAGTATTCGCTGCAGGGTGTGGCTTCAATTAGCCTAAGAGGTGTTGCAATTTCATTTGTTTGTTAGTGTGAAACTAAAAATCCCGATGCTTGTAGATTTCGTTGTTGTTGCATTCCTCCTCAGTGCATGTTTCCAGCAAGTTTGGCGTCCAGATTTGGCCTTACATCAAAGGATAGGTTCTGGTTACTGTGCGTTGTCGCAGTGCAGAGGGAGACACAGGCTTAAAAGGATGCATTGCATTTTTTCCTATAGAGTCAGAGAAGCAATTTTAGAGGGAAAAAAAGCCTATATGGGGTCACTTAGCACTGATTAGTGCTGACAAACTCACCAACAGGGGAAAGCTTTCTGTCCTCTCCCACTGTGGAAGAATGGTGCAACAGCATCCCACCTGCTTTGGTTTGTTTGTGGGCTTCCCCGTCATGAGAGAAGGGGACAACAGAAACACCAGTTTAAGGCGTGCATAGCAGTAGTCTTTTCAACAAAGTAACTTTTAAAAATAAAAAATGCCTGGATAAACATGACTGTTTCAAAGGTGACTGATTTGTTCAGAATTTGGACATTCGGATTTCAGATGTTCGGCTTGAACACACAAAGAAAAGAGTGTTTCAACAACTGAATGTACTTTCATTCTTTTTTCTTCCTTGGTCTCTCCTCTCTTGTCTTAATTATTCCTCTTTATTTTACCAGGTGCCTTTTACCTTGTGTTTGAGTACATGGACCATGACCTAATGGGGCTGCTAGAATCTGGCTTGGTACATTTCTCAGAGGACCATATCAAGTCTTTCATGAAACAGTTAATGGAAGGTCTGGATTACTGTCACAAAAAGAATTTCCTTCACCGGGATATTAAGTGCTCCAACATCTTACTGAACAACAGGTAACCTGGCAGTCGACACAGTTCTTTCCAAGTTCCTTTCCCTGCATTCTCCCTGGGTTCAGCTGAAAGCACTCAGTGGTTGTCTTCACCTTGAGTAAGCTTAGGAATAGGAGGTGTTGAACCCCTGTAAGAATAAAGTCCTGCATGTTTCCACCAGCAACGTGACAGACGATTGAAATTAAGTGTTAGCTTTCCTGGGTGCTGCAGCTGGCTGGGAACACAGCTCCTTCTGCAAGGGGGAACAGCCCTAAGAGCCTTCTGTGTAACGTGCTGTCAGTAGCAGTCTCTCCACATGAGACCCTCTGCTAACTGTTTGGCAGCTTCTTGTAGTTAACTTTTTGTGTTAGCTTAAATTGGATCTCCCTGTGCCCTTGGTCTCCATGGCATTTTGGCAGAAATACCGTTTATTGGAAGTGCTGGTATGCAGGGAAACCATTGAGGGTTAAGGTCAAAAGCAGCAGCTCTCCCTGAATTCTCTCTTCTCCAGATAGTGCTTGGCAGTAACATGGTTCGTTGCAGAATACATCACAGTTATTCATTTGCTGTTAATTTTCAAGTTGTGGTCTGGATACCCTTAAGAAAACTTTGAACCTGTGAGAATGATACTGCACGTAACAGCATCCACAGGTCTGGTTGTCATATAGAAGTTTCTGAGACATTGGTCTGTTGGGATGGTGAGAGAAATAGGACTGAATTAGTACTTTATTTCTTTTAAGCATTAAATGGCGTCTGAAAAACTAAGACTGATAGAGCCAGAAGTAATTACTGCAAACGCTGCTTGACTAGGCCTTTCTGCTACATGGAGGGATTTCCTTCCCTTTTACTGCTTGCAGCACGTGAGCCCAGCTCAGTTCAAACCAGTGAATGTTTTTGTCTTTCAGTGGGCAAATCAAACTTGCAGATTTTGGACTCGCCCGACTCTACAGCTCGGAGGAGAGGTGAGGCTGGGGGTAGAGGAGAAGGGAAATGACTTACCTAGGTGGGATGAGTTCCTTTGTTTTTGATACCCGCGTAGTCCCTTCACTTGGAAGTCCTGGCATTGCCTGAGAAATGATTTCCAGCGTGGTGTAAGTGGTGTACTGCAGTTCCAGCTGTCAGGAGAAAATCCTCCTGGCTGGTGTTAATAGCCTCCCATTAGACAGACACACCCATGAGGAACTGAAACATCTCTGCCTGCCATGGACCACATTTTGCTGTGAGCTGTTGAGGTCGGTCACTATTCAGTTGCGGCAGCATGCTGCTGCCTCTTGCAGGTCAGGATTTTTCAGTCTTGAGTACCTACAACCCGCTGTCTGGTGCGTTTAGGCAAGATTATAAAAGCTGCAATATCTCAGCAGCTCTGTTTAACTCAGGTGCTGTGAAAGTCTAGGCACTTGAAGGCCCACTGCTTCTACTTACATGCCTAACTCCATGCTTTGGAATTAATAATTACCCTTTGTAAGGATTTTACGGTTCTTGATGTCAATTTACGTTTGTGTTTCCATTCCAGCCGTCCATACACAAATAAAGTCATTACGTTATGGTATCGACCTCCAGAATTGCTGCTAGGTGAGGAGCGTTACACGCCGGCCATAGATGTGTGGAGCTGTGGGTAAGTGCCTGGTTTGTATCTTCTGTCCTCTTTGGGCTGGGAACATCATGTGAATGGAGTAGTTCTGATGGAAGGTAGCCTCTGACTTGTGCTAATCTCTGAAAATATCTGTGACAGCACTCTGCCTAGCTGGAATAGTATAGGAATACTTCCAAAATTCTGTGCTTTAAGTAAATAGGTGGCTGTCACCTAACTAAAGCTATCTTTGGGCAGTTCAGCCGCAAAGATAAAAACTCTTCCAAGTGATTCAGAACCAAAATCTTGAGGATTCAACATTTAGAAGTGGGACTGGATTTCCTGAAGTGTGTGCATCCCATTGTGATATACACGGGTAAACTTTTAGTGGAGCTTAGTACGCAAACAACAAAGGCATTGTAAAAGGCAGGCCCTCCTAATTACTTCTGGAAACTTTCGCCATGAAGTCCCGTTGCTATTCGCAGTCCTGTGCCAAATGAGTGGGGTCAGCCCAGCGCCAGCAGACAGGTGCCGCTATCAGTCTGCTGCTATATTTGGCACTGATTGTCATTCCTACCAGAAGGCTTCAGGGTAGATGTTAAGGACTGACTGAGCCAGAGCTGTCCCCACTCCTTCTTTTCTTTCCCTTCCAGCTGTACAAGTGTTGTGTGTGCATTCTGTGTCTGTATTCTGTGCTTGGCCATGACAAACAGCAGGCTCCTGGCAGCTGAGGATATTTGGGCCCGCGGATATCCCCCAAATTGTGGCAGTAAAGTTGGAAGGATAATTGGGCTGAACCTGGAGGATAAAGATGCCTGTCTGTTTTTCTTATTGAGCTATTGGCACATCCTACTTTCCCTGCAAAGAGTTAGTGTGAAGCCCATGACGTGTTAACCAGACTAGTGAGTGTTATTTCCCAGCTGCGTGGAATTGGTGACTGTACACGTAGGTTAGTTTGTCAGTCCTCAACTACAAGCCCCGATGCAAATAACTCTCCTTAGGCAAACCTGCTGCTGAACAGAAATGCTGCAGTGTTCAAACGATCATCCCAAGGGTTTGCTGGTGTGACCTCTTGCTTTTCCTCTTTCCAGCTGTATCCTCGGGGAACTGTTTACAAAGAAGCCTATTTTTCAAGCCAATCTGGAACTGGCTCAGCTTGAATTAATCAGGTAAAGCATTGCACATGCATGCCTATGAGAAGAGGTACTGCAGAAACTGCTCGTGCACATAGTCACTGTATTATAAGAGCCCTCTTTCTTTAATCTGCCTGCAAAATAGGATCAGTAAATGACTGTAACTGCAAATGTGAATAGTTAAGCATCTAGGTGTCCATACCTACTATCAAGTGTGTGGCCACTAATGTATGCACCCTCAGTGATCTTTGCTGTAGTTAGATGAGCGCAAAAATCATGACCTTAAATTACATCTCACACTGAAAATTCATTTTGTTGGATGGCTTATAAACTCAGGTAAGCATTTTTCCTCTTCCTGATTCCATCTTTTTAACCTGTCGTTTACCTATGCTGTCGGTATGCTGAGCTGCTTAGAAAGGAAATGTCTTCACTTGATTCAGTGACGCTTCTGCTTCTTGCTGCGTTTCACCTGCTGATTTTACTCTGCTTCTCTGCTTCTCAGCCGCCTCTGTGGGAGCCCCTGTCCAGCAGTGTGGCCAGATGTCATCAAGTTGCCCTACTTCAACACTATGAAACCCAAGAAGCAATACCGAAGGCGCCTGCGTGAGGAGTTCTCCTTGTAAGTTTCCACTGAGGAGAGGATAAGCGGCCGTGTGGGGGTTACGGCCGCCTATTACCTTGTGGGACAGATCCATCCCTCGGCTGTAGTGTACCTGGCAGGGTGCAGCCGTGCTTCCCATGCTTCTCCTGTGTCCTCAGGCAGCCATGAGGGTTTCTTCCACCTGTGGAAGGCTGGAAGGGGCTCACTGTCCACTAAATAGCTGATCTGCCACACGTGCTTTCCAGAGGGAATCCCTGCCTCTGTGCACGTGGGACACTTTGAGCTGGGTCTTGCCTTGTCGGTCTGTATCTGAAAGGCACGCCTGGCAGCGTGACATCCTCCCAGTGCTGAGGCTGTGTGTGACTTCAGAGATGTGCTCTCTGGGGGGAGAGGATAATTGCGTGATAAGCTTGTGGGACTTGTGGCAGGACCGCTCTTCTTAAATGGGGAAAAAAATAGACTAAAAATATTGTGGATCTGTTTCCTGTCGTGATGTCTTTGAGCTGTGCATCCCTTAGTAATAAATTCTGAGTGTACAGACTTCTCCTGGGCGTGAGGTGGCTCTCTGAAAGCTGGCAGCTCCCCCAGTTCAGAACAACCCCTTAACTCAGCCGTGTTTCCAACTCTGTGCAGCATTCCTTCGTCTGCTCTCGACCTGCTGGACCACATGCTGACGCTAGACCCTGGCAAGCGCTGCACAGCAGAACAGGCCCTGCAGAGTGACTTCCTTAAGGACGTTGACCTGAGCAAAATGGCCCCTCCAGAGTAAGTTCCAGCTGGCATCCTCCCCGGTGGTGGGCTCTGCTGAGTTTTGGGAAGGAATCACTGACTTGGCCTTTTTGTTTTTTTTCCGTCAGAATTAAGTTAGGATTTCTGGATTTGTTTCTCAGCTCTGCCCCTGGATGTGGATATGGCTGAGCAGATAGCTCTTGTCGTCTCTTCATTTTTGCCTGGAACTGGGGCTGGTTTTATAAAGCTCAACGTAATGCTCATAAGGTGCTCTAAAACTTGGGAGACATGAGAGCAGCACATAGTAAACCCCTGTCCTCTGTGCCATCGAGGACTGGCCAGGCCGTGTTTATCCAGGCCTTGTTCATACGGCTTGTTAGTTGGCTAGAAGAGCGAACACTGCTCAGCAGCCGCTGTTTGCAGCTCTTTTCTCCCACCCCAATCAGGCAGACTATAAAATTCTGCTCTCGCTACTTTGCATGCGAGTACAGCAAGTAGCTTCTGAGGTTCCCCTTCCTTCAGGGTTATTAAAATGAGTTGCTTTCTAAAGCCACTGTGCTCACAAAGCTGGGTGTAAGTTTGCTTGTGATGGGTGTGTGTGTACTGTAGCGAACCCAGTCCATTCAGGAGTGCGACCTCAGTGCAGATTACGTGATTCACAGGAAATCGAGCTGCCTTTCCTGGTTCTAGCACTCACCCCTTCTGGGTTTAATAGTAGAGCTGCAGTTAGAGGAACATCCATGCTTCTCTGATGGCACTAATAATTTTCTGTGGTCTTCAAACGTGGTTTGTTTTTTTATTTTGGTGCCACGTTTCTTACCTGCCAAGTCTTGTTCTCTTCCAGCCTTCCCCACTGGCAGGACTGCCACGAGCTGTGGAGCAAGAAGCGACGGCGGCAGCGGCAGAGCGGGATTGCAGTGGAGGAGCCACCATTATCAAAAGTTTCTCGGAAAGAAACTACCTCTGTTACAAGCACAGACACTGTCAAAAACAACAGCAGTCCTGTGCACTCACAGCCTGCCCAGCTCAAAACAGAGCCTGGCGTTGGAGATGCAGTAGGTCAGTGCCTCGTCTGGCCTGTGAAGGGCTCCTCTTGATCTGTTGCCTTCCCTCTGTCTGCAGTTTCCCCTGGATGTGGGGTGCTTGCATCTCTTCATGCCAGTCTGATTCTTTCACCTACATTTCTACACAAGGGGCATTCCAGAATCTTCCTGGTTTTTTTTTTTTTGTCTGCTGTGAAAACTGTTGGCTACAGAGCATTCTGGCTGGTCTTCAGAAGTCAGAGTTATATTATCGGCTCCTAAGCACGCTTTAACAAAGAATAATGTGAGGAATCCTAGAGTTGCTTCAGCCAGCAAAGTAACAGATAACAGGCTGGCAGGAGCAGCCATCTAAAGAGCGTGCAAATGAACTGGAGTTTGATCCTGCTGATCAAATTGTATAAAGATTAGGCATGGGAGATAACAGGCTAGGGGTTGGTGGGCAAAAATGTATATTATTGAGCATTATTCCTTAGAGAAAAGATCCTCTGGTCTTAAAAGACTCCCAGGACAGGGACTTGTGCACTGTACCAAAATGCATTCAACCTTCTGGTGTCCCAAAAATAGTTGGAGGGGGGAGGTATGTTGATTCCCGGGAGTGTAGAGATACGCAGAGCTGCCCAGACCATTCCGATTGTTCTCTGGAAGCCTGAGGAAAACCCATATGCGGGCTGAGGATTCCTTTGTGTCAAATGTTGAACAGACAAGTAGCAAGGAAGACGGTTCTTGCTCGAGGGAACGCACGACCCATGTGTTCGCTGAAACCTGGCAGATGGACAAAAGGTGCTGCTTGGGTTAACAGAGAGAGGAGCGAGTGTCAGGGCATCGGTTGTGTACCAGTAAGGGAAGCCGAATTTGTACGGGAAGATTAATTTTAAGCTTCTAAAACCAAACCAGCGCGCCGTGCTTGCCAAGGAGCTTGGCTTGCAAGGTCAGTGTGAAAGGGCCACCCGTGCCACTCAGAGGGCTCTGGCCCTGCGTGGTGCAGAGGGAGGCGATGCCATTTAAAGGAGGCATTTCAGACAAACTCACAGGTCAGGACGGGGCCCTCTGATCCCAGGCCAGCTTTTTGTGAGGAATTGCTTTCAGCTTGACCTAATTTATTTGGCCGCATCAGCGGAACACGCCCATCTTCCATCCCAAATAGCAGCTTAGCCCTGTCCCAGGAAACCTGCTTTCTAGTGCAGGAGGGAGTGCTCCTGGGCCACGGGGCGCTGCAGGGGCCTCGGGAGGAGCTGACTGCTCTCTCTTGCTGCTCTGATCACCACTGAAACGGGCTCAGGTCTCCATCACGCATCTGAGGCTCGCTGCCACGACCAGGGGTGTAGTTGCTGTGATTTTGGGATGACCTCGGTTAGTTAACGGCCCCACGGGGGGCAGGTTTGGCTGAGCTGATTTTAACAAGCAGCCGTGCGTGGTTCTGGTAGGTTTGGGCGGGCAGCGGCAAAGCCTCCCTCTTCCTAACAGAGCAGAGCTGCAGCCGTGGGTGAGTGCAGTGTGTGAGCAGTGCCACGGGGTGCTGCTGCAGTGCCGTTCTGAGCTGATCGCAGGCTGGAGGGGGCAAGCTGATGGGGAAATCTGAGCAAACAATCTCACGGGCTCCAGAAAGAGGATTCCACGCCTTCCCCAGGCCCACGGAGAAGGTGTTGGCTGGTGCAGTGCCACGATTACTGACTGGTGAGACGTAGCTTCCCCTGACCTTTCTGTGATGCTTCTTGTGTTTCCTGCAGGCCTTGGAGACATCACCCAGCAGCTGAATCAGAGCGAGCTGGCTGTTTTACTGAACTTGCTGCAGAGCCAGACTGATCTGAGCGTCCCCCAGATGGCCCAGCTGTTAAACGTACACTCGAACCCGGAGATGCAGCAGCAGCTGGAGGCTCTCAACCAGTCCATCAACGCTCTGACGGAAGCCACCACGCAGCAGCAGGAGTCTCAGGCGGCAGCAGCAGCAGAGGAAGCCATAGAAGAGCCACCCACGGAGGCCCAGCCACTGGAGGAGCAGGTGACTCCAGAAGCAGCCGGTGCTCAGGGAGATATGCAGAACGTGCTGGCCGTTCTGCTCAGCCAGCTGATGAAGAGCCAGGAGCCTGTTATAACCCTGGAGGAGAGCAACGGGGAGAAAAGCAGCGAGCAGCGGGGGCCAAGGAAAACCCCTACAATGCATCCGGAGGAAAGTACAGGTAAATACTCATGACCGTAGCCTGTGCATCTGGGATGCCATTCACTTGTTTGAACAATTAGAGCCTTCCATACGAGTGCCTGTAGTTTAACTGCCCGGGAGGAACCGAGATGTTTGGAGAGTTGTGTCAGAGGGAGGCTCGTGAAGCGGGGCAGGGGGGTGAGGATGGGAGGAGCTGGGGGCTAGGATGTGGTGGTCAAGCGCTAGATTTCCAAAGAAAGCCACTGACCCACTCCCTGCGGTAAGCACAGGACTGTTCAGGAGGTTTATAACAACTGCAAAGAGCCAAAACGCACACTTACCAGTCTGCTTCAGATCTCCAAAACACGAAAACCCATAATACTCCACTGCGAGTGGGTCAGTGAAGATTAAAGGCTTTGCTTTTTCCCTAAAAAAAAACAAAATGAAAGGGGGAACTTGTGGCGGGTCAGTTCTTCCTCTGATACTCCTAGCAGCTGCTAGTCTGCACCCTGTCATTAGTTGCTGTTATTTCACACTGGGCTTACACACTCAGGTAGGGTTTTTTGCACAGGGCGTTGGATCTGCAGCTGTGCGGATTTCCCTGTCTTATTTATCCCAACTATTTTTTCACCGTCCCCTTCCTACTTGCCTGCCCACTCAAGAAACAAACAGAAAAAAAGCGCAGAGAGGATTGTAAATATCATGAGAACTGAAACATTGGAGGGCGCTGAAACGGAAGGCTAGTAGCAGTTCTGCACACGAACTGTGCATCCGGCTTCAGCGTGCCTGGTCCGTACGTCCTAGTCTGACTTTTACAAGCACTGAAATTCAGCAACTTCTGAGGTTGAGCCGCACGGCTGGTTCTTGTAGAGCGAGTAAGAGGCATGTTTAAAGACCTACTGTATCAGTGATCTCTTGGATTTCCTTTTCAGAGGTGAGTGTAAATGTCTCCATGTCTTTTTTTTTTTTTCTGTTGATTTTTTGAATTATTAGCAACATCCTGTGACGACCTCACCAAATTCTAGAAGCGCCTCCTGAGTATGTCTCAGACTCTCCAGGGAGCCTCTTTTGGCCCGATACACAACTCCTCTGCAATGTAGCTGAACGTGCTGTGTTCTCGTGCCTTCAACACACCCGCCCACCACAAGCCAGTTGTGATCGTGCTTTTTTTTTTTTTTTGCCCTAGTACTGGAAGATAATTAGGTTATTGTAGAGCAGATTCAATTAAATAACATTGTTCTCTGTTTATAATTATTTTAAATGCTATGCTGTCCCCAAATCAGCTTGGCTTTAAAATTACCTGAAGATTGTTTTCTGGATTTAAATACAATCTAGTTTTAAAGTGGACTGACGGATACGGGTGGAGGGGTGGTCCTGGAAGACTACTGGTTTTCACAATAAAGTTTGACCTTTTTAATAACCACTTTTGCAAATGATTTGAGGATCTGATTCGAGTCAGGCGTTCGTGGCCTCTTACGTCATCGCCAGTAATAGCTTTAATCACCACGTAGCCGATCCTGGTGGTGAGTGAGACGCAGGCAGTGCAGGGCTCAGGACCGGGGCGAGCGTCCTGCGGGCGGCTGCCTCGGCAGGATAGGGCCCGAGCTCTGCTCTGGGCTCCTCGCACCGCCTCACCCGGCTGCTTTGTTCTCCTGCCGGCTCAGGAAGGCGAAGCAGCAGGATCGTGGTGGGGGCGTGCTAGGAGGGTGCTTTTGTTCTTGCCAGGAGGGATCCTTTGGATCCAGGAGTGCTTGTTGCTTCGGGTCTGAGCGGGGAGGGGGGAAAGGGGACGGGCTTTCACGTGTGGCAGGGCAGCCTGTGCTGTGCAAATGGTTGGGGGTTGAGATTGTTTGGGGCTGTACGCTGGAGAAGTACTCCGTAATACTTCTTAGAAGGGTCGGGGGGGAGGCAAAGCCGGGAAGCCCCTGGTAAGGAGCCCTGGAGGCAGAGAGGGGACACGGCCGGGGACGCAGCTGGGGGTAGCTGTCCCCTTCCCATCAGTGTTGGGCGCAGTCAGGAGCTGGTGCTGGGGCGTGGGATGGGGTCGGGGCTGGGTTTGGGGCTGTTTTTTGGGCTGGGTTTTGTTCTAAACCCTTTACCAGCACGGTGGCACGCAGTCAGGCACCCGGCTGCCAGCGAGCGTGTCACTGGTGTCCCTGTGGGCAGGAGGCCCTGCTTTCACGGAGCACGGGCTGTCTGTGGCTCACATCTGTCTCCCTCCCTGCCTTAGCCTTTGATCCGGGAGCAGGAATTCCCTCTGCGGGTGCCCAGGTGTTAGGGCAGCTGCTGCTGACTGGGTGGGAGCGCGGGGGAGCCGTTTACGGATGTGTGCGCTGGGCTTGCAGCGAGTGCCAGCCCCTAAAATCCTCCGCCTCTCTTCCAGCGCATCCTGGAGAGCGGGCTGGCGTGGTAGGGCTCTTTGCTTTTATGTTTGTTTTGGTAGAAATGTATTTATATCTGCTCGCGTGCTTTTTAAGACGGTGTTTAAAAGGAGTAACCCTTCCACAGCATGTCCTCCTCGCATTCTCCCACCAGAGAAGAGGCCCCCCGAGCCCCCCGGACCGCCGCCGCCGCCGCCTCTCTCCGAAGGAGACCTCTCCAGCGCAGCGCCGGAGCTGAACCCAGCCGTGACGGCTGCTCTGCTGCAGCTTTTTTCCCAGCAAGAGGCAGAGTCGCAGAGCCACGCGGCGCACGAGCACCAGGCCTCCAGGTCCGCGGACTACGTCAGGTCCCACTCGTCCAGGACTTACAGCGCCGAGGGCTCCGAGGGGGGATTCGGGGCCGAGGAGCTGAACTCTGGCCAGACGCTGCTGGACCCCTCTGCCCAGCCTCTGGGGAAAAGCAGGACCTTCTTGGGCTCCGTGAGCCACCTCGGGGAGACGAGCAGTTACCAGGGCATGGGCTCTGTCCAGTTCCCAGGGGACCAGGACCTCCGCTTCGCACGAGTCCCCGTAGCCATACACTCGGTCGGGCAGTCCTTCACCAAAACCGAGGGGAGCAACAACACGCTGGTGCACCCGGAGGCCAAAATCCAAAACTACGGCGAGCTGGGCGCGGGGACGGCCGCTGCCAGCGGGGCAGGAACCGGCCACGCCTGGGGTGCCCCGACCCAGGCTGCGCCCTACGGGAAGGCTTACCGCGGGCCGAGCCGAGTGCCTCCGCGCGGGGGACGGGGCCGAGGGGTTCCCTACTGATCCCTGTCCTCTGCCGTCGCCTCTCCCTGCCTCGCCTCGCGCCCGTTAGTGACAGGGTTTGGGCCAGAGCGAGGGCTGGGCCGCGCTCAGCTGCTGCCACGCTCCCCGTTGCGTTCCTCGCCGCGGCGCCCCGCCACGTACTGTGCTCCCGGCTCGGGGGGCGCGCTGGAAAAACCTCTCGTGCTTGGGTAGCGACAAAAAAACACGGTGAGCTCTCTGCCCTGAGCCAGCGGGGGGTGGGGGGTGGGGGGGAGCTGTTGGAAAAAAAGGAGGAATGGAACAAACCAGCCGCAGTGCAGGAATGAAATAAAGAAAATTCGCAAGCTGGGCTGCAGCGCTTCTCGGAGGGAGAAGCGGGGGGCAGGTAGGGCTGAGGGAGAGCCTGCTTCCCAAAGCGATGTTTTCAATCCCCTTTATAAAAAAAAAAATGGAATAAATAAATGGAAATATATCTCTGCAGGGACACTGGGCTCAGTTGTCTTGGCTGTGGACAGCCAGGACGTGGCACTGGCTTCTACTCAGACTTCCCCACACCGCTTCCTTCCCACGCAGCGCCCGCCGGCCCCTTCCTCGCTCGATTCCACGTTGAGTTTCCGACCCCGGCCACGTCTCCCCCCCTGCCGTGGCTCTGGGGCGCTTCTCTTCTGACAGTAGCCTTAGAAAATTGGCTTTCGTGAAGGGTCTCTTTGGGTTTTGTACCTCTCCTGCCCTAAAGTTGCAGTGGGAAGTGTTTTTTTTTGTTGTTGTTGTTGTTTTTTTTTAGATTCTCGAGAGCCGAAGAGAACACCTCACTTAAAAATATGTATTCTGTGTCATTCGGGACTTCCAAAACACTGAAAGAATTAAAGTTTGAAAACAAAACCAACGCCGGTTGTGGTGGGGAGGCTCCAGGAGGCCGCCTGTGGGGCGGGCAGCGGCTCGGGGCCGCCGGCGTTCCCCCGCCCTTGGGATGAGCGTAAATATTTTTGTTGGGGAAGCGTCCCCGTGGGTTTCCTCCCCCCGCAGGGCGCTGCGGTGCCCGTTTCCATGAGACTTCGACAAAAGAGACGGATAAAACAGAGGTACATATTTATGAGCTTTTTTTCCGAGTAGGCCTTTCCTATGGAAACCGGAGTTGTTCGTTGAGTTCGAGCCGACCGCTCGCAGGGGCCGCGGGGCCTCGCTCCTGGCAGCCTTTGGCTTTATTTCTTTTTCCCCCGATGCGCCCGGCCGGGAAGGGCGAGCGGCTCCCGCCAGCACGGGCTGCGCATCCCCGGCGCGGGTCTGGGGTTTGGGGCAGCTTTTTGTTTTTTTTTTTTTAATTGCCAGTTTATGCCTGATGTGCTGGGGGGGGGGGGGGGAAGAGAAGTTGTGTAAGATGCAGAGCGCGCTAAATAAAGCAGTCACCTCTCCAGAGTTGGTTTTTTTTTTTTTTTTTTTTTTAAATTTATTTTGTTTCTCTCCACCGTGCAGCTGCCAGCGCTGGTGCGTGTTGGAGCTTTCGTTGTTGTTGTTCTGCCTTTTCTTCCCGAGCCCATCCAATTTGGAAGGAAAAGCCGTGTTCCAGTGCTGAATCCTCTTAGGAAGCGGATGCCTATTTATTATCTTTCCAAATTGGCTTCTCCCCAGAAAAGCCCGACGAGGACGGAGCCTTCCTTAAACCAGCAGGGCAGGAGCGGCCTCCCCGGGACCTGGCGCAGCCCCGCGAGCCTTCGGGGCCGAGCTCGGGGCCTGTTCCCCGCGCGGCGATGCCGGGGCCGGGAGGCACCACGAGGCACCGGCCCCAGCTCCGGGGCCCCTCGGGTTTGCAGCGGGGACCCCAGGTGGGCTCCTGGCCCCCTGCGCCCCGAGCAGAGGACAGAAATCCCGGACTTCTGTCCCTTGTTCGGGTCCGTGGCTCTCGCCGCTCCCTGGCAGAGGCGTGGGCAGAGCTGGGGGCTCCTCCACCAGTGGCTCTTCCAAACTGGTCCCACCACCAGGCTCCCGGTCCCTGCAAGGACAGAATGAAGGGTGCGGATGCCAGGGCCAAGGATTTGGTCCCAAACGTCACCCCGTGGTGCAGGAGAGCTGGGGGGTGCTCGCCCTCCTGCAGCCTCAGCATCCCCTTTTTCTTTTTTTTCTTTTTTTTTTTTTTTTTTTTAAGTGGCTCTGTACAAAGAAGACAAAAGGATTTCCGGGGGGGGGGGGGGGAACGTGCATTGACAGGATTTAGGAAGCGATGCAGGTTGCAGACAAGTCGTTGGAGGAACCCACCCCGCCTCTCCTCCCGAATTTGGTGGCGTTGGGGTCGGTGCCCGGCGGGGAAGCGGCTGGCCGGGCTCTCTCTGTACCTCTCCCGAGTTCCGTTTCAAGACTGAGCGCGCCTTTTTTCGGTTGTACCTTTGTCTCTGTACAGATATTTTGTAATATATTAAAATTTTTTCTTTTCAGTTTATAAAAATGGAAAGTGGAGATTGGAAAATTAAATATTTCCTGTTACTGTATCACCTTTTGCTCCGTTGCACTGAATTATTCCGCTTCTCGCCGTAGCCCTGCCGGATGGCGCGGTAGCCGCGGTTTCCCCGAAGCCTTTCCCTCTCCCAGCGCCCGATCCTGTTCCCTCGCGCCGCGGGCGGTGCCGGTAAGTGAGCGGGGCCGGGGCCGGGTGGTCGCGGTGATCACCCCCAAACCGTGCCCCCCTGAAGGGGTCTGCGAGCCCCCGGCCCCCAGCAGCAGATGTGGTCGGGGGGCGACGCCGGGGCTGCTGCTGGGATGGAGCCCGGAGCTGAACGGAGCCCGGGGGGGCCGGGAACAGAGACGCAGCCTTGGGGGGTCCCCACGGCCCCAGGGACAGAGGCAGCCCCGTCCCTCGGGTGCTCCGAGGCCCCTCGGGGACGGATGCGTCGCCCTTCCTGGGGTGGCAGCGGATGCTCCCTGGGCTTCTCCATGCCAGCCCCGGCCGCAGCCTGGCTCATGGGGTGCTCAGCGGGGGCTCGGTGCTGTGGTTGCCCCCCAGCGATGGCACCAGCCTGGGGCATTGTGGCCCCAGCCGTTTTTGGGGACCCTGGGGGGTGCAGGTGGGGGGCTGAGCTGGGGCCTGGTGCTAAGGCGGAGGAGCAGAGCTGGTGGCGGGGAGATGCTGCTCCTCCGGGCTGGCTCCAGCATCCTCGGTGCCAGCCAGGCCCGATCCCGTCCGGGCTGCAGCGAGCAAAGCGGGGGCCCCAAGGAGGCTGGGGTCCGCGGGCTTTGTCTGGGGGCTCCCCACAGGGTGGGGGTCTGCGTGCCACCGCCGTGCCTCCCGCTCGGCAGCACCCGCCCCTCGTCTCCCACTGCAGCCCCGGTTCCTCGCTCTCCTCTCGCCTGGTTTAGCATCCCCACCGCTGACACGTCTTAAAATACACCCGCGTGCAGATGGCGGGGGGGGGGGGGGGCGGGGGGGGCGGGCGGAGGCGCCGCGCTTTGCTGTGCCTCCGAAAGCGGGAGCGAGCTCGCCAGCAGCCGGACCTGGCCGCCCTCCCTGCCGCCCTCCTCGTGATTTATGAGCGGGGCAGCTGGGAGCCGGGCAGCCCCATCCGTCCTCATCCTCATCCTCCTGCGCCCTGCCCAGGGCTGCTCCGCCCTGGGGCATCACCCAGGGCGCAGCGAGAGGGCCCCCCTGGTTGTCTCAGCACCCTGAGCAAAGCCCTTTTGGTTGCAGGACGCAGCACCCTTGGTCCTATTTGAGCACGACCCCCCACGTCCTCCCCACTAGGAACCTGTCGGGGGTGTCCCCGTTGCAACCCGAGGAAGCCTTCGAGACGGGGATTAAATCCCAGCTGGATGCTGGCTGCCTCCCCGCCCTTGCTCCTGCGGCATCAACCCCATCCCAAGGTGACCAGGGCGTTTGCTTCCATTTAATTTATTTTTTGCATTGAACTTCCCTCGCAGCAGCTGCCGTGCCAAATGGCTCGGGGCCGTGCAGCGCTGTAAATCTCCTGCTTTTACACCAACGGTGGGGCCGCCTTCCCCCGTGCCGCGGCCCGTGCCTCAGTTTCCCCACCTCTCTCCGGGCTTTTGGTGGCGCCTGGTGGCCTCCTGGTCCCTCTGCGTGATCTTGCTGAGTCTTGGCCCTTTTTTTTTTTTTTTTTTTTCAGGTTGCCTTTTCGATGTTTCTTGGCTGAGCCCACGCGTGGGTGCCGCGCCGCGGAGCTGTGCCGATGGTGAGTGTGCATCGGGGGCACGGGGGGGGTGACACGGGGACTAAAGGGGCTCTGACAGCCCCAGGATGCGTCCCAGGCCGGGCAGCACATCAGTGCACGCGTGTGCATGGGTGCACAAGTGTGTGTGTGCGCGGGTGGGTGCGTGTGCCTGGGTGTGGGCACCCTGCAGGGGTTCGCGTGTGTGTGCGCGCGTGTGTGTGTGCACCCTGCGTGTGCATCTGTGTGTGTGTGCGCACCCTGCACGCGTGTTCACCTGCGTGGGTGCGTGCGCCCTGCACGTGCGCACCCTGCACGCGTGTACATCCGTGCGTGTCCGCGCGCGCCCCGCATGTGCGCGTGTCCGTGCGCCCCGCGTGCGTGCGCATCCACGTGCGTGTGCGTGCCCCCTGCACGCGCGTGCCCCCTGCACGGGCGCGCTCACACCCAGGCGCGCGCGCGCCCGCACCGAGCTCCGGGCGCGTCCGGGCGCTCACGCCTGTGCACGCGCGTTCACGCGTGGCCGCGCGCGGCCGTCACCAGGTGTCGCTGTCCCCACGGCCACCGCCTCCCGCCCGCGCCCCCCCCCCCCGCGCCCCCCCCGCGGCCGCTTTTTGCTGGCAGCTGCTCGGGCACCGGCGGCTTCTCCCGCGCCTCCGCCGCTTCCTCCCCGAATCTGTTCCCACCTCGCGCTGCCGCGGGGGGGGGGGGGAGAGAAGGCAGCGGGGAGGAGCGGGGGGACCCCCCCCGAGGGGCTGCGGGGGAGGGCAGGGCCCCCCCCTCCCGGGACGGGAGCCCCCCCCAACCTCCCCTCCGCCGGTGCGGGGCGCGGGGCTGCTGCCGGGGGGGGGGGGGGGGGAGCGGCTGCGGGTGCTGAGCCCGGGGGGGGGCCCCAGCCCCCAGCCCCCGCCCCCCCGGGGCCGCCCGGCCCCGCGCCCCCCCGCCCGCAGCTTGATTAAAGCGGCGGCGCGCCCAGCTGGTGCCTGCTGCCGGCACCCCGAGCGGAAAGCGCCCGAGATTAAAATCCGCAATTAGCGGGAGCCGAGCGCGCAGCCGGGGGCTTCCCCGGCCCGGGCCGCCCCCTCCGGGCCCCGGCCCGCACCGCTGCCCGGCCCCACAGCCCTGCACCCCCACATCCCGCACCCCCACGTCCTACATCCCCCTATCCTGCAGCCCTGCATCCCCACATCCTGCGTTCCCTTACCCTGCGTTCCCTTACCCTGCATCCCCACATCCTGCATCCCCCTATCCTGCATCCCTCATGTCCCTGCATCCCCACATCCTGCATCCCCACATCCTGCATCCCCACATTCCTGCATCCCCATTTCCTACATCCCAATATCCACGTATTCCCATATCCTACATCCCCACACCCCTGCATCCCCGTATCCCCATATCCTGCCTTGCATCCCCACATCCTGCATCCCTGTATCTCCATAGCCTGCAACCCCACATCCCATTATCCCCGTATCCCCATATCCTACATACCCTCATCCTGATATTCTGCATCCTTGCATCCCTGTATCCCCCCATCCCCACACCCTGCATCGCTGCATCCCCATATCCCCGTATTCCCATATCCTGCATCCCCGTATCACCTCCCCACATCCCCATATCCTGCATCTCTGCATCTCCGCATGCCTGTATCCCCCTATCCCTCCATCCCCCCAACCCCACATCCCCGCACCCCACACCCTCCCATCCCCGTGTCCCCGCACCCCCCACGCAGGACACCAGCTTGGCCGTGGCGGCAGCCCCCAGGTGTTCCTTCAACACATCCGCGTGTCCCCGTGTCCCCACGGCCACGCCGAGCCCACGTGGCTGTGCCACCACCGCCGCGTCCCCCTGCAAATCCAGGACTTCTCCTCTGGGGCCGTTCCTGTCCCTGCCACCCCGCACGCCGTCCCCAGGTGCCTGCACGGGGACGGGGCCCGAAGCGCAGCCGGTGGCTTTGGGGACACCGGGGACGGGGCTGGCCGGGCCCCGCGCAGGCGCCTGGCGCAGCACCCTGGCCCCCGCTCGGCGCCCCCCCCGCGAAGCCGCACAGCTGAGCCGAGGCAGGCGGCCGGGGGGAGGGCCCGCGCCTGCACGCTTTCACCTGCCATTTAATTGGATGTATTTTTAATTAATGGTGCCTCTGGGACCAACATGAGACAACATGATCTCTGAATAGGGACAGGGGAGGAATTGGGGAAGGTAGGAGGATTGGACCGCGGGGTGCGCTTACCCGGCAAACGCTGCCATCAATCACCCGCCACTTTTCGGCTCCGGACTTTTGGCTGGTGCCCAGGGCCGGGGGGGGGGCACGGCCCCCAGCCCGCCGCCGCCTGGCACACGTGTGATGAGCGGCACGGCCTCAGCTGCGGCTTGGGGGGGCGAGCGGCGAGCGCCGGCAGCTGGACCTGGCAAAGTGCGCAGCCACCCCGCTGCCCCCCGGCTCTTGCTGTGCCCCCCAGGCCGGGCTGGGGGCTGCAGGGCCGGTGCCGCTTCTTTTGGGAGCGGGGGGGCTCTGTGTGACCCCCCCCCGCGCTCTCCGTGCCCCGCTGCCCCCACCTGCCCCATGCCCCTGCCCTCGCTTTGTTCCTCCCTGCCCAGGCGGGGGGCACAGCTGGCCCAGCCGCAGCCCCCCCTGCACCTTCTGGCACAGCCCCTGGGGGGGTCCGGGGCAGCTGCCTGGCCAGCGAGGGCCGGGGGGGCCGGGGGGCTCCCGGCTCGCCCGTGGCAGGTGCCGCCGTGCAATGTAGGGCAGGCATTAATATTTAGTGCCGCTGGGGGGGCCGCGCCGGGGTTGCGGCACAGCTGCCTCCTGCGCTGGAATGCAAACTGCAGCGCTGCCGCCGCCCCGGCCCCCTTGGCCCCCCGCCCTCCTGCACATTGCTGGGGGGGGCACAGCCCCGGCACCCCCACCCCGGACACCCACATGCCCCAGAGGTGTGACACGCGGCTGGCGCCGTGCCCCGGCCCCTCGAAGCCACCGGCAGCGTGCAGGGGGCAGGATGGTGCTGGGGGGGCGGTCCTGACACAGCCGCGCCCCCCCCCAGGTGGGGTCCCTGCTGTGGGGGGCAATGGGGGCAGCCCTGGTGTGGGGCTGGCATGGGCATCCTACAGGGCACCGTGGTGCCACCCAGCCCCCGGCCACGCGGTGCCGTGCGGCGCCGGAGCCTTTGTTGCAGGATCCCGGTGCGAGCGCCCCAGCTGCCCGGAGCGGGGACACGCGGTGGCCGCCCCTTCCCACCCGCGGCGTCCCCACGGCCACCACCGGCACCGCGTGGCCACGGGAGGCCCCAGCGTGGGCACCGGGCACCTCCCCACGGCCACGCTTCTGCGGCCTCGGCCTCTCCCGGGCCTCGCGGGGAGGCTTCGGGGCTCCCTGCCCGCACCGAGGGTCTCAGCCCCGTCTCCATCCGTCTGTCCATCCATCCACGCGCCCCAGCTCCCGCTCCCCCCGGCCCGGGGCGTGCGGATGCGCGCGCATGTGGGTTTATTAGCGTTATTTCGGCATTGTGATGCAGAGAGAGTAAGTGTAACAGCTGCTCCGTGCTCGCAGTGTTTATTGTTACCTAGAGACAGCCCACTGGCTCCTTCCCAGCCTCCCCCCGCGCCCCGGCTCCCCACACTCGGATGCAAAATTTATAGCACGCCGGGCCCCTCGCGTTAACTCTCTGCCTTCCGGGCGGGGACGGCGGCGTGGGACGGGGACGGGGACGGGGGCGTGGGTGGGGAGAGGCTGGTGCTGTGCTGGGGATGCTGGGGGACACCGCTCGTGGTGGGACGCGGTGCGTGGGGCTGCCGGAGCTGAGCCAGATGGGGCTGCGCCGTGCCATGCGGGGCTGTGCCGAGCCGTGCCGAGCCATGCAGTGCCCTGCTGAGCCATACAGAGCCTTGCAGTGCTGTGCCGTGCCATGCCAAGCCATGCAGCGCCATGCAGCATCGTGCCGAGCCGTGCCGAGCCATACCATGCCACACCATGCCGTGCCACACCATGCCGTGCCGTGCCGTGCCGTGCCACCCGGAGCCCCAGCCGGGCGGGCAGGCGGTCCCCGTGGAGCCCGTATCCATGGCACAGATAATCCCCGGCCGGGCCTGGTGCCAGCCTGGCTGCTGCCCGCCCGCTGCCTGCAGCCCGGCTTGGGGGGGGGGGCTCATCCCCAGCTGCCCCTCACCACCGGCAGTGGCCGAGGGAGCAGCCCGAGGACTCGGCACGGGCCTGGTGACCCCGGCACTGCCGAAACCAGCGCCCAGGGGGGCAGCGGGGTGATGGGGGGGGGGACAGGGGGCATGGCGGGGGGTGCCAGGCGCTGGTGGCTGTGGGAGCTCTGCCCGGGGGGCCTGGGGGGGGACAAGGAGCGGGGCTCGGCCTGAGCATCCGTTTGGTGCCACGCGTCCCCCTCCTTTGTTCTGCTGTTGCTTCACATGGCACAGCATGGCACGGCTCAGCATGGCACGGCTCGGCGTGGCACGGAACAGCACAGCACGGCTTGGCTCAGCACAGCTCAGCATGGCACGGCACGGCTCGGCATGGCACGGCACAGCTCAGCATGGCACAACACGGCTCGGCATGGCACGGCACGGCTCGGTGTGGCATGGCACGGCACAGCTCAGCACAGCTCGTGGCATGCCACACCGTGGGGGTGCCCCAGCACCTCTGAGGACAGGGACCCGGAGCAGGTGAGCATCTGCCCCCGCACGACCACCTTGCGGCCGGACCTCCCGCGCCCCCTCCCACCGAGACCCCCCCCAGCCCTGGGGACACCGCGGTGACACCGCGAGGGTGGCCTCGCCCTGCTGCTGCCCCGGGCTGCGGGACCACGGCCGCATCCTGCCAGGGCCGTGCCCTGGCGCTGGGGGCTCCCACATCTGCTGCCGACCCCCCTGCAGCACAGAGCGGGTGGGTGTCGGGCATGGCTGGGGACAGACGGCCCCGTGCCCGGGGGGGGGACCCGGCCCTGTCCCCTCTGCCCCCGCCAGCCCCTGCTGCCCGGCCCCCCCCCCCCCCCCTCCCGCTCCCTCCATCTCTCAGCAAGTTTTTTATGTGATTACAGGCACTGCATGGTAATTAGTGCTAAACTCATTTGCACAACTACAGTTAATTGGCTACAACAATTAATTAATGTGTTGGAAATTTGGCACCGGAAAAAAAAAAAGTTTGTCATCAGAGGGACCGGGGGGGGACCGGGGGGGGGACGGTGCCGGGAGCGCCGGGGTGCCCGCACCCACCTGCAGCCCCGCGCCCCCGGTGCTCCCCTCGGCTGGGGCCCGCGCCCGCCGCCCGCGCTTTGTTTTGCCTCTCCTGCTCCCCTTCCTGCCTTCCCGGCTTCCTTTCGCTCTCTTTCTTTTCTCTCTTCTTTTTTTTTTTCTTTCCCTTTTTTTTTTTTTTTTTTACAACTTAAGCAAACTCATTTCCCTGATAAAATATAGCATGACTAATGACTGAAGCATGTAAAAATCATTGGGAAAATGTCCTTGGAAGACGAATGCATTTTCAGCAGAATAATTAACTTAATTAACAAATTCACATGCATATTCATCAGGCTATTAATGTCTTCTCAGCTCAGCTTGACGAACATTGCGGTAATAACCATCTCATTTGCATACTGCATTCTACTGCTATCCAAAAAAAAAAAGGCGCCTGCACACGCGCAGCCCGCGACGCCCGCGCTGCGGGGACGGTTTGGCCCCGGCCCCGGCCCCGCCGAGGGGGGGGGCACCGGCCTGGCCCGGCCCCGCTGCGGGCGGGGGGCGCGGGCGGCGGCGCAGCCACCGGGAGCCGAGCGGGGCCGGATCCTGCCGCGTGCTCGGGGCCCCGCGGGGCCTCGCGGGCAGGGCCGGGGATGCTGCGATGCCGGGGGCGGGGCTGGTGCTGGAGGCTCCGCCCATTCGGCCACACCCCGTTTGGCCCCTCCTTGTTTTGGCCACGCCCTGTTAGGCTCCTCCTCTTTTGACCACGCCCTGTTAGGCCCCTCCCGTTTGGCCACGCCCTGCCTGGCTCCGCCTGGTGCCACCCACAGCAGGGGGTGCACGGCCCTGGGTGAGTGCACAGCCCGAGAGCGCACGCTCACACGTGCACGTGCTCACACACACGTGCACGCACAGGCACATACATGTACACACGTGCACACACATGTACACAGACACACGCACCAGCTGTGCACACCCTGTCCACATAGCACACAAGTGTGCAAAGCTGGGCTCTGCACGCGCACACGCACCCGAGGCCGTGCACCAGGTAATCGTGCGCACGCTGTGCACACCCCGTGCACCCCCTGGTGAGCGTGCCCACGCTCATGGGTGACACAGCCCCCCGGGGACATGCGGGGGGCACGGCATCCAGGGGGAGGAATGGACAGACGGACGGAGCGACGGATGGGTGGAAAGACGGATGGGTGGACGGACAGACAGACGGACGGATAGGTAACTCAGAGACGGACGGGCAGACGAGCAGACGGATAGGTGGGTGTGTGGATGGGAGGATGGATGGACGGACAGACGGATGCACGGATGGGTGGGTGGACGGACAGACAGACACGTGGACGGATGGATGGATGGACGGACGGACGGACGGACGGATGGACGGACATGCGGATAGATGGATGGACGGACATGCAGGAGGGCGGACAGACAGAGGGATGGACGGACGGGCAGCTGGGATGGATGGGTGGTCCCAGCAGGCAGACACCCAGCTGGGTGCACAGCCAGAGGCGGGCAGGCACCTGCCGGACAGACGGACACGTCGTGGCAGACGGCTTCCCACGCGCAGGAGCCACCAGAAGCCACCGTGGCGCAGGGGCTGTCCCCGTGCCCCCAGCGCTGGGGGGGCCGGGCCCTGCTGCGGCCCCTCCCTGGGCACCGGGACCCCCGGGTGCTGCAGCACCCATGGGACGGGGGCACCGGGGGTGGCTCCCGCGGGGCGCCAGCGTCCCCAGCAGCGCGTCCGCACCCCTGGGTGCCCCCGGGGACCCTCCCGGCCCCAGGGACGGGGACAGTTCCTGGCCAATCCCCATCCGGGACTCATTCCTCCATCCAATCCACTGTCAGGACCTTGTGCTGCTGACCAATCACAGCCGGCCCCGCCCGCTGCCCCGCCCACCCTCGCTATATAAGCCGGGTGCTCCCCGGGGTGCTCTAGGTCCCGCTGGGCGCTGCTGGTGGCTGGATGGGGACGCGCGGTGGCAGGGGGCGTCCTGGCCGGGCTTTGTCCCACACCAGCTCCGTGTTCCCTGGGGGGAACCCAGGGGACCCCTGCTCGCCCTGGGGACCCGTGGAGCAATGGGGAAACTGAGGCACGGCTCACCTGCAGGGCCAGGGAGCAAGGCCACCCCCGTCGCGTGGTCCCCAAGACCTTCCCTTTGTCCCCCTGGGCATCCCCCGATGCTCACCCAGGGCTGGGCCTAAAAAATAACCCCAAGAAGGACACGGGGGGCGCGGGGGGACCTGGGGGGCCACGGCCACGGGGTGAAGGTCGGGTGAAGGGCGCCGGCGGCACGCGGAGGGGCGGTCGCGGAGCCGGCGGGGCGGGGGATAATGCAGCGAGACGTGCCAGCTGTATCCGGAGAAGGCAAATAATTCAGCAGCACCAACCGGAGAGGAACCAGCCCTCGGAGCCATGTGCCAAAATACCAGCAGTAAAGTAGTTAAATTAATCCAGCGCGCGAGCGAGGGAGCCTGCGAGAGCCGGCTTGGGCCCCAATCCAAAGGAGTTAATGTCCCACAGTATGATCGATTAGTTGTCAGATGTGATTTCAAACCAATACAAGATGAATAGCATAATTTTCCTTCTCTCATTTTAGACAGAATTAAGAATCCATTAGCTAACACAAATTTTTGGCAACTTTAATAAAAAGCTCCAATATACATTTGTAGCAAACGCTCCCCCGAGGTCCCCGCCGGGATGCAGCCGGCCTCCCTCCCTCCCACCCAGCTCCGTGCGTGGCGCTGCCGCTGGGGGGGCTCGGCCTCGACCCCCGGCCTCCGCCGCCAGGAGGATGCCAACGGCACGATGCCCATGGGGGGTTCTTCCCTTGGCGGTGGGTTGGGGTGCCCTGGCCGGACCCCAGCCCGGCGAGGCCACGGTGCCACGCGTGTGATGAGCTGGGGAGGGTCTCGGCGGCGGGGGCTTTGTGCCGGGGCGGCCGCGCGGGGACTCGTCAAGGACAAACCGTGCACAAGCTGCTGCTGCCCGCGTGCCCGCAGGCGCGGGGCCGCCGTGCCAGCCCAGCCGTGGCCATTACGGCTGCGCGCGCCAGCTGCGGCCGCACGATCCCGCGTCCCCGGGGAGGCCGGGGGGGCCGGGCACCGTGCCACCACCGGGGCTGCCACCGCCGCCACCGCCCTCCCCGCCACGTCCCCGGCGGTGCCAGGCGCGGGGGCTCCGGGGTTGGGCGGGAGGTGGGGAGAGGGGACTCGGGAGCTGTGGGTGAGGAAGAGGGCACCCCAAAGGAGCCGCCGTGGGGGGCTCCCCGAGGTTTGGGGTGAGCCAGAACAAGCTGGGGAGGGGGCCTCATCCTGCCCCATACCCATTCTCTCTCCCCAAGCATCCCCAAACCACCCAGTGATGGAGCTGATGCGGAGCTCGCCATGGGCGATTCGAGGGTGCCCCGGCCTCACTGCTTGGCCCTGCGGGCATGGAGGAGTGCAGGGCTTGGGAAGGGTGATCCCACGGAGCACCCATGGGTGCTGGGGTCCTGGCACCACGCAGCCCCTGCTGCCAGGGGCTTGGGGCCGTGCGGGAGCCCAAGGGCAGAACTCGGCCGCAGGCACCCCTCCTCCTGCCCTCGCTGCTGGATCTCCGGATTTTAGGCACCAAATGGGGTTGAATTAGGATTATTATCACAGCTGTTCTAAATGTAATTAGTTTTGCTCTGAACTTGTTTGCTTTGCCGGGATTACGGCACAATCCAGCCGATCCGCCCGGCGCTAACTTGAGAAAGGCTTTAATTACTCTAATAAAGAGGATGCCGGGTTAATTTGATGATTCCAAAGGTGTGTTTTTCAATTACATTTAACAAAAAGATTTATAGTCGGGTAAAATTTAATTAGGAGCGTGCGGGAGGGCCAGGCCAGCCGGGAGGCTGCTCACCGCGGGGCAGCGGCGTGGGGGCTGCGGGGCCTCGGCCCAGCCCTGGCACTGCCACCGTGCCCCACGCAGCCACCGGGGTCTGTCCAGGGCACCGTGGCCATCTGTCCTGCCCCGCTTCCAGGCCCTCTCTGCCCAACCCAAGGACGGGAGCAGGTCAGGGCTTTGTAGCAGTGCTGCAGAGCCCCCCCTGGTGCTGCCCCCCCAGCCCCGTGGCCTAGGTGGGTGTTTGGGGGTGGCGGGGCCCCTCCATCGCCGCGCCGGGTGCGCGGAGGCATCAAGCGGAGCTGCTGTCTCCTCGCTGTCAGGATCCGATCAAAGCAGATGGGATCCAGCTGTGAGCACCAGCATGAGGAACAGGCTGCCCGAGCCGGCGGGAGGAGAGGGGACGGAGCCGAAGGGGGCGCGGGGGGGGCCGGGCGCTGCTGCCGCCCGCCGCAGACCTCGGGCGAGCCCGGCCGCGGCGGAGCTGCCAAGAGAAATGGGCAGATTATGGGAGGGACGCAGGCCAAGGCAGGGCTGCGATGCAGCCGCCGTAAATCAGCTTTTAAGTAGCAACAAAATGGACATTTCCCATATGAGATGTGCCACCGCCTGCCACGGGGAGGGGGGCGAGGGCAGCAAGCCGGGGGGCGGGCCTGGCCCCGGGGTGAGGGGACGGGGATGGGGATGGGGACAGGGATGAGGACAGGGATGGGGAGAGGGTGGCACACACAGTTGGGCATCCAGAGGTGCCAAGGGGATGGGGCTGGAGGCCAGGATGGGGGTCCCAGAAAAAGGGAAGGGAAGGGAAGGGAAGGGAAGGGAAGGGAAGGGAAGGGAAGGGAAGGGAAGGGAAGGGAAGGGAAGGGAAGGGAAGGGAAGGGAAGGGAAGGGAAGGGAAGGGAAGGGAAGGGAAGGGAAGGGAAGGGAAGGGAAGGGAAGGGAAGGGAAGGGAAGGGAAGGGAAGGGAAGGGAAGGGAAGGGAAGGGAAGGGAAGGGAAGGGAAGGATCCCCGCGGCTGTGTGAGGCTCCTGCCGTGCAGCGGGGTCCCACAGCGAGGGCCCGGCTGCCATGGGGGGCTCAGGTGGGCGCCACCTGCTCCCCACCGCTCCCGGCCAGGGCTGGCCCCGCGCCCGCTGGCTCCAGCCTCCCCCGCTGCCCCCGCCGGGGCTGTGCCCCCTCTGCCCCCCCGGGCCTGGGGAGGGCTCCGCAGAGGGGTGCCCCCCCCGCCCCCGGCTGCTCCCCCGTCCCCGGGGGTCCCCTCCCCGCCCACCCCCGTGCCCGTCCCCACGGGGCATGGGGAGCTCCCCACGGGCACCACCGCGAGTGGGGGCGGCCCCGGGGACCGGCCGGGGGTCACCCCACGGGGGGAGAGGCCCCGGGCCGAGCCGAGCCGAGCCGAGCCGGGCCGGGCCGGGCCGGGCCGGGCCGGGCCGGGCTGTGCCGTGGGGGCTGCCAGGCTGCGCAGCATTCCGGAGTACCAGGCATTTGCTCGGCGGGGCCGTGCCAGCAGGCGTTGGCAGGTTTGGAGCTTCGCAGCGATTCCAGGCACAGATGTCCTTGTTTTAACTCCTCTGCGATGAATCCTGGCAGGCCGGCCTGGGGGAGGGGGCGGCTCGGCAGCCCCCCGGTGCACCGGGGCCCGCTGCCAGCCCCGGCCCGCCCCGACCCCCCCACCACCACCCCGGGCAGCCCCGGCCCCGGCGGCCGCTCCCGAGCAGACGAAGCCCCCGCAGCCCCCGCAGCCCCCGCGGCCTCCGCGGCCCCCGCAGCCCCCTCCCGGCCCCGGGGGGGGTCTCGGCCCGGCCGGGCTGGCCCGGTGGCGGCGTCGGGCCGGGCTCCGCAGCGCGGCGGGCTCCCAGCGCCGGCAGCATCCGTTTTTTATGGTATCTGCAATTTTGGCAGAAATCTGTCTTTAATTTAGCTGTCCATATAAAAATCCGCACTGTATAATAATGAACAGATGCCATGAAATTTAAACTGAAGCAATGACTCCTCCTCCCCCCCCCCGGCTGGCACTCGCCGGTGGCAGCGGCGACCCGAAGCTGGCGCTCGCCCCGCGCCCCCCCCCACCCGCGCTCCGCGGGGCCGGGCCGGGCTCGGGGCACCGGGGGCGCCGGGAACGCCCGACCTGGGGGGGGCGAGGGGCAGGGGGGGCAAAGGGGGGGGCAGAAATCGCCCCCAGGTCTCGTCCTGCTCGGCTGAGCCCGGCCGAAATGCGCCCGTTGGATGCTCGCGGTGGCCCCGGTCCCGTGGGGTGCGGGTCCCCGGTACGCCCCCGGTACCCCCCGACCCCAAATGGTCCCGATCCCGCGGTCACACGAAATTGTGCCAGATCCCAGCGGGGGCTGCGGGGGCAAATCCCGGCCTCCCGGCTCCCTCCGGTGGGAACGGGAGCGGAGCACCGAGAGCGGGCAGGCCGGGCACCGGGGCGGGGAACCGGGGCCGGGCACCGGTTCCTCGCACCTCGGCCGTGCACCGGAGCCTCGCACCGTGGCCGTGCACCGGAGCCGTGCAGCGAAGCCTCGCACCGGAGCCTCGCACCGGATCTCTCCTCGGAGCCGTGCCCGGCGGCGGGGCCGCATTGCGGGGCCGCTCCGTGCCCGAGCAGCGCCCGCAGCTCCGCGCCTCGGCGGGGCCGCCCGGGCTCTGGGGAGCCAAAATCACGGGAATTAAAAAGAAGCCGCGGCCCCAAACGGAGGCGGTAAAGCCCGGCCCCGCCGTGCAGCCCGGGGACACCGGGCCCTTCCCCGCCGGGCCCTTCCCGGAGCCCCGGGGGCGAGCAGATGCCGGACCCCCCCCCCTCCTCCCGCAGCCCCCCCGGGGGTCCCGCCGCCTGCCCCCCCTCCCCTTTCCGGTGCGCTCCTGCATTTCGCCGCCGCATCTCCGGGCCCCGGTGCCGGTGCCGGCCCCAAACGCCGGCTCCTCGCCCCCTTGGCGGCCCCGCCGCAGCCGCCGCCCGCCCGGCTCGGCCGCCCGGAGCCCCCCCGGCCCCGCACCCCCCGCCCCGGGGCTTTTCCCGCAGAGAAACCGTTCCCGTCCCGGGGCCGGGCGGCGGCCGTCGGAAGAGGCTCCGCTCCCCCGCGGGCACCGGCGAAGGCCGGGGCCGGGGTCGGCGGGGCTTTGGAGGGGCTCCGGGGGACCCCGCGCACCTCGTGGGGACCCCGCTCCCCCGGCCGGGCCCGGTTCGTCGGGGCAGGGCCGGAGCCGCTTCCCGTCGGGCCGCTTCCAGCCCCGGCAGGGGCCGTCCCTGCCCGCGGCCCCGAACACGGCGGATTTTCCCCAGAATCCGCGGGGCCGCAGGGGCACGGAGCACGCTGCCCCCACGCGAGTTTTCCCCCGTAGCGGCTTCCCCGAGGGAACCCGAGGGCTCCGTCCCCGCACTCCCGGTGCCGGTGCCCGGTGCCTGCAGCCCGCGGGGCCGGGGGCAGCGGCGCCGTGTGCCCGGGAGCCCGCTCCGCGTCCCGGGGTCGCGGCCGGCGGGGGATGAGTCCCGGTGGCGGGGACGGCGAAGGCACCGGCGGCGGTTGGCCGGGGCAGGCGGCTGGGCACGGCGCCCGCTCAGCACCGCCGCGGCGGACAGCTCCGCGCCGCGCACCGGCACCGGGAACCGGGCACCGGACACCGGGCACCGGGCATCGGGCACCGGGCATCGGGCACCGGGAACCGGCTACCGGCTACCGGGCACCGCGCACCGGGCTCCGTGCCGAGGCTCCGAGCCGACCGAGCACCGGGGCGGCCACAAAGGACCCGGCCTGGCCACCGCCGCCGGGCACCGCGCCGGGGCCACCGGCACCGCGGACCGATGCCAGTCGCGGGCAGCGGACCGAGGCCAGCCCAGAGCCGCCGTCCCCGAGGGAGCGGAGCGGTGCCACCGCCCGGGCTGCCCGCCGTGGCTCGCCGGTGGCCGCGGGGCCGGCTCCGAGCCGGGTCCGCGGCTCCGGTTCCCGGTGCCTTTATTGGCGAGGGGGGGACACCGCCTCCGCGGTCCCGGGGGGGACACCCGTGGGGTAGAGCCGCGTTATATCAGCGCCGCCCCACCGCGGGCCGCGCACTCGGGCACGGCGGAGCGGCGGAGCGGTCCCGGGGCCGGTCCCGGGGCCCGGCGCGGGGCGGGGGTCGTTCCGCCGCCCCCCCTCGTTATCCCCCCTCCGTGCCCCGGGGCGGGCGGGTCGGAAGGAAAGCGGCGAAGGCGGCGGAGTCAACATTGAATATTTATTAATCGCCGTCGAAGGACGCTCGGTAATTACAGGTTCGCCTCGCATCGCACCGGCCGCGGCTCGTCACGGCCGAGAAGTCCTGGCGGGGGCCGCCGCCGCGGGGCTGCAAGCGTCCAGCGGGCCGGGGGGGCCCGGGGGGGGCCGATGCATGCAGTGGTGGTGCCGGGACCCCGGCCCGGAGCCCCCGCGCCGCCCCCGCCGCCAAGCAGTGTCCGCGGCGGCGGGGAGCGGGGGGCGCGGAGCGGGCGCGGTCCCGGCGCGGGGGGGGCTCTTGCATATCGTTGGCCATAAATATTTATTAATCGAAATGAAACGGAACAGAAACACGAAAGCACTTCTGGTGTCGGACAGGCGGGTCCCCTTTGCTACAACTGTTTTTTTTTTCTTGTTTTTGTTTTTTTTTTTTCTGTTTTTGTTTTTTGTTTTTTTTTTTTGCAAAACTTTTTGTTTGTTTGTTTTCGTTTTTAAAACATTTCTCAGAAATCCTCCTCCTCCCTGGTCTCTAAAAATGCTGGTTTCTCTAAGGTGGTGCGGGCAGGTTCAAAAATAGCGTTATCTCCGGTTTCCGGCGTCTCCCGACCGAAGGAATGCATCACACCGGGGCGAAGACGAAGGGGCAGGCTCGGGACCGGGAGCCGCGGGGGCCGGGGCGCCGCCAGCCCCGCCGGAGCCCCGCCAGCCCCGGCCGCTCCCGCTTGCATAGCTGCGGGCTGCCCTGCCGTGCCCGGCCCCGGCTCCGCCAGCTCGGGAAAACCGGGGCGGCTCTGCATTTTTTTTTCTTTTTTTTTTTTCCTATTTTTTTTTCCTTTTTTTTTTTTTTTTCCGTTTCAAGTTTTTTAAAACAGGTAAAAAACGTCCTGACACACGCGCTGCGAGAGGAGCTCCGGGCACCGGGGCCGGGAGCGGGGCCGGGCCGGGCCCCCCCCAAAGCAAAGTGCATCTCTGAGCGTCCGCCGGGCCGGGCCTGCTTGCATAGATAGAAATATTGGGGTCTCCGTTTCGCCTCTTTATTGCTTCGGAAAGTTTCGCTCCGCGCCGCAGCGCGCTCTCCTCTCGCTCCCACGGGCCGGGGCAGCGGGTGTCCAATGCTCGGGGGGGCTCACGGCGGCGGAGGGGAGAAACGGCCCAAAACGGTACGGGGCGGGGCGGGGGGGCAGGGGGGGGAAGGCGAGAAATAAAAACGAATTAAAAAGCAAACGAAGCGGCCCGACCCAGCGCCCCGGGCCGGACTGCGGGCGCGCCTCCGCCGCTGCCGGGGGGGCCTTGGGCAGCGCTCGGCGCCCCCCCCCCCGCGGGATAAATAATAATAATAATTTAAAAAAAAAAAAAAGGAGAAATCCTCCAAAAAAAAGCACTTTGTCCCCACGGGGCTCGGGGACCCGCCGCCGGGGCCGGGTCCCCATATTGCACCAAAGCCCGCGGCGGAGCCCCGGGGGCCGGTCCGCGGGGCCGCCGCGGCCCCCCCGGCCGGGGCTGCGGGGGGGGGGGGGGGTGGAGGAAGAGGGCGGGCACGGGGAGGGGGCGGCGGCGGGGCCGGGGTGTGGGGGGGGGGGTCAGTTGTGGAAGAAGGCGTTGAGCTCCTCGTACATGGGGCCCCGCTCGTGCGGGAGGTGCATGTCGTAGGGGAAGATGTTCTCGGAGTGCACCCCCCCGCGCATCCCCGCCGAGCCGAAGACCAGGTTGTGGCCGGCGGGGCGGGAGCCGGGCAGCGCCGAGTAGTGCATAGAGTAGTGGTAGCTTTTCTCGTGGTCGGGGGAAGAGTCTTGCTTGAGGGAGAAGTTGCCGTTAATGCACAGGGGGGGGCTGAGCCCGCCGTCGTACTCCGAGCTGTTGTAGTCGGGGGACGCGTTGCCGTAGAGGCTCTCGTAGGCGGAGGCGCAGTAGCTGTGTGTCCTCAGCCCGTGCGAGCCGGGCCCCGCGGGCGGCGGGCACTGCGCCGCGGCCAGCCGCGAGCAGGGGTAGGGGTAGGGGTGCACGGCGAAGGAGGCGTTGGGGCCGTGGTAGCGGCCCCCCTCCTGGCCCTGCTCCGTCAGGAAGTTGCGGGAGTTGAGCTGCAGGCAGCCGGCCACCAGGTTGGTGGTGGGCTGCGAGAGCCCCTTGCACAGAGTCTGCACGTAGGACACCAGGTCGGGCCGCTTGCCCGAGCGCAGGATCTCGGAGAGAGCCCAGATGTAGTTCTTGGCCAGGCGCAGGGTCTCGATCTTGGACAGCTTCTGGGTCTTGGAGTAGCAGGGCACCACCTTGCGCAGGTTGTCCAGGGCCGCGTTCAGGTCGTGCATGCGGTTCCGCTCGCGGGCGTTCGCCTTCTGCCGCCGCAGCTTGGAGCGCTCCAGCCGCGCCTTGGTCATCTTGCGCTTCTTGGGGCCGCGCTTCTTGGGCCGGTCGCCCTCGGCCTCCTCCAGGCCTTCCTCCTCCTCCTCCTCCTCCTCCTCGTCCCCGCCTAGCTCCCCTTCCTCCTTGCTCTCCCCCAGCGAGCCCTCGGGCGGCTCCTCGGGGAGGGCGCAGCCCTTACCCTTCCGCTCCTCCTTGTCGCTGCGGGCATCCTCCTCGCACTCCTCGGCCCAGCTGGAGAATTTCTGAACTTCGGGGATGAGGCTGGGCTCGCTGAAAAGTCGCGTCAACATGATGGCTGCAGCGGGGGCAAAGAGCGCCGTTACCGCGGCCGAACCGGCCCCGCCGCCCCCGCCCCGCCGGGGCTCGCCGCCGGCCTCCGGGGAAGGAGGGGGGGGGGGGGTGTGGGGCGCGGGCGGAGCCGCCGTTCCCCGGCCCCGGGAGCGGCCCCGGGGAGGCGAAAACGAATGCGCGGAGGGGCCGCCCCCCGCCGCCCCCCGCCCGGGCTGCCCGGCATCGGGGGCACCGGGGCACCCTCGGGGCGGGGCGCCGCGCCCCGGGTCCGTCCCCCCCCCGTCTCCCTTTTCCCCTCCCCGGTTCCTTCCCCCCGCCGCCGCCCCGCTCCCCCGGCGGTCGCCGCGCCCCCTCCCCGCGCCCCCCGGCCCGGTGCCCCCCGGCCCGGAGCCCCCGCGGGCCGGCCCCGGGGCCGCGGCCCCTCTTCGACGCCTCCAACTTTTCCCCGCCGCCGCCGCCGCCGAAACGGCTCCGGCCACGGCTCCGCCACCGCCGTCCCGGGGCCGGGCAGCCCGACCGCGGCCGTGCCCCCCACCCCCGCCCCCCCAGCCCCGATCCCGGCCCCCCCCCCCCGGCCGGGGCAGCTCCTGCCGGGCCCCCCCCCCAGCCCCGCCGCCCCGGAGCCCCCCCCCCGGGCGGCCGGCGGAGCGCGGCCCGCAAACCGCGGCGGCAGCGAAAGGCGGCGCGGCGGGGGGGCGGCGGGGGCGGCCGTGCCCGGGGCCCCCCCTCCCCGGTGGGGGGCGCGGGGGGGCGCGGGCGGCGGAGCCCGCGGGGTCGCCCCCGGGGCCGGGCGGCTCGGCGGGGCCGGGGCGGGGGGCGCCGCCCGGGGCGGGGGCCGGGGGCGCCGCGGGGGAGCGGGGGGGCGGCTCCGGCGGGCAGGGGCTCCCGGGGGCGGCGGCGCCGCGGCTCCGCGCCGATTTCGTTGATGCGGGGCGGCCGCCGCTGCCCGCTCCGTCCCGGCGGGACCGCGCCGCCCCGGGAGCCCCGGGCGCGGCCACCGCGGGGGGGGGGGGGGGGAGGGTGGCGGCGGGGGGGGAAAATGCCCCTGCCCCCCCCCACCTCCAGGGGGTGTCGGGGGGAAAAATCCACCTGCGGGGCCGGCGGGGACCGGGGGAAGCGAGGGTTGGGGGAGAACGAAAAAAGGGGGAAAAAAGGGCGAGACGTGGCGGAGAAACAAAATCAACATGGAAGTTGCCTTTTCTCCATTCAAGTTTCCTCCGCTGCCCTCCCAGCCCTCCACTTCTTACATAACTCACCTTCGGCGCTGACTGGAGGAATTCTTATTTCATTGTTCCCAGCATCTTCTGGGACCAGGACGCGGCTCCTTGAGGTGCTCCAGCCTCCTGCAGTCCTCTATCCAAAAGGAGGCGAGAGTGGCATCTCTACCCAGCAAAGGGGGTACCAGCTCTGCTGCCAGTGCCATATGGTTGGCACGTCATGCGCGAGAGCTATCACATGAGAGCTAATGATTGACATGCGCTTGCATTCAGGGAGATTTGTCTCTCTGGGGAAGGAGGACTCGCCATCTGTCACTCTGTACTCAAAAAAAAAAAAAAAAAAAAAACCCTTCCAAATCTACAGATCTGCCTACACGCCGCAAAATGGGACCTGGGCGAGATGCAGGCGATAGCAGGGCTGGGGCTGAACAATGGAGCGAGCGGGCAGGGCGGCGGGGAGCCGGGCACCCTGCTCGGCCTGCACGTGCCGGGGGTGGCCGGGGGTGCCGGGGCGAGGGGGGGACGCCACGGGGACCCTCGCCGCGAGCTGGCATCTGCGGCTCGCTGCAAAACGGCGCGGCGGCTCGCCCGGCTCCTTCCCCACCCGCAGCCGCCAGCCGAGCGGGGCTGGCTGTGGCGCGGGGGCACGGCGTGGGTTGGGGGCTGCGGCCGGGCAGGGCCCACGGGAGGTGGCGGCGGTGCCGGTGCCCGTTTCGGCCATGCCGGTGTGGGCAGGGGCTGCCCGTGGCGTGGGGAGGGCGGGGGGCTGCGGGGCCGACGGTCCCCACACGTGGTGGCTCCGCCAGTGTCCCCGGCCCCCTCCGGCACCCCCCGGGCTGCGCACCGGTGCCAGCCTTTCTCTGCAAACCCACTGGCACGGCCCTGCGCAAAAACACATCCAGCCTTTGGCACCCTCCTGAGTGCACGCACGCACACGTACATGCACACACACACACACTTGCACATGCATGCACGATCTCCCCGGTGCACGCGGGGCGCACACCGATCCCTGAGGCCACGCGCGGGTCCCTCGGTGCCGGCGGCCGAGGCCCAGCTGTGCCGCGGTGCCGCGGTGCCGCCCATGAGGCCTTTGTCTGCCGTGTGCCTCCTTGCCCGCTGCAGCACCACACACCCTCCGGCAGCACCCTGGCACCCCCAGCACCTCCTGACGCCCCTGGGAGCTGCCGGCACCCGGCCCCATTGTGCCGGCCCCGCCGCATGCGCCAGCCAAAAATGGCTGCTGCATTTCCCTTGGTTTTGCAACTTGGCGCAGGCAATGTCAGGGCAGAGCCCAGGGACCTGTGCTAGCACCTGCCCCGCTCCGGCCCCACACGGCAGCAGAGCGGCCCCGGGCCCATCCCGGTGCTGGTGAGGGCAGGGTGCCCCCGGCAGGGCCTGGGGGTGGTGCCCCCCGACATATCCCCAGGGGTCGTGTGTCCCCTCCAGGCTGAGGACAGCCCTGTCCTGGCCGTGCACCAAGCACCGTGCACCGTGCACAGGCTGTGAATGCCCCCCCCCCCCCCCCCCGCCCCGTGGGACCAGCCTCCCCTGGCTCAGTCACGGGGGCACCCCTGGGCGCGTTGTGTCTCTGGGCCCCCCCACTCCCCCTGCAACCATCGCTGCCCCTGGGGCCCTCACAAATTCCCGGCCACCACGGCTCCACCCTGGGTCCCCTCTGTCCCCGTGAGTCCCCAGCCCCGTGCCCGGCTCAAGGGACACAGATGGCAGCCCTGCACGCAGGCCTGTGTCCCCAAACAGGCCTGGCGACACCGGGCACGTGCCGTGGGGACGCGCTGGGGACGCGGTGGCCCGGTGGTGGCCGGGGCTGCTGCCTGCACGCAGACAAAGGGCTCGCCGTGCCCGGCCGCGGGGTCTGTGCCAGCGGCCGCGTCTCCCACCGCCCCGGTGCAGGTGACGGGGCTGGCACGTGACAGGGGGACCTCCACCGGCAGCGGGGGGGGGGGGGGGGGGGGGACAGCTCACACGCTGTCACTCACGGCTGCGGCCAAGCAGATGGCACCTGGGCTGGCGCCGGCCTACGGGGAGGCAGGGCCCAGCCACGCCGGTGCCGGTGCCACATCCTCCTGCAGTGCCCGGCAGGGGCGAGAGCACCGCTGGGACGAAGGCTCCCGGCGCATCGCAGCGGGGGTCCGGCTCCCTCGCTCGCTGCCACCTCCATTTTTCAGGCATCGCTGGGTGGGCAGCGCCATGGCCCAGGGGATCCGCAGGGCTCCGGGGGTGCCCGAGGCCGAGGGGACGCCCGGGGGTCAGCGAGCGCAGCCGCCCCGGCCCATGAGGGGCTGGGGTAGGGGCAGGAGGAGCCGGCGTGGCCCGGCCGGGCGCGTCCTTTAAAGCCTCATTAGCAGCAGGCGCGTGGCGAGGGCTGGGAGCGGGGCTGGCGCCTCATCAGCATGCACAGCCGCTTGGAGAGAGAAGAAAGTGGAGACATGAAACAGGGAGCGCAGATGAAAGGGGCACGGGGAGATGAAAACCCAAACTGGCTGCTTAATTGTGCTGGGGCCGCAGCGGTGCCGCACACCCTCGGCCGGCCCGTGCAGGACCCCCACGCTGTCCCCGCGCCGTCCCCTCCGCTGCGGCTGCCGGAGGTGTGGGCAGTGTGGGGCGTGGGGCAGCCCCATCCTGATTTTGGTGCAGGGCTCACCCAGGGCAGCGAGCGGGGCCCCCCCAGCACCATGGCACCAGGGGCTACATGCGCAGGATCCGGCCCCGAGCGCTGTGGGAATGGGGCTGCGGGGCAGGAGGGCGGAGGCGAGGCCGCGTTGACCTCTCCAGGCAGCCAGGGCCGGGCGATTCGGTGCCGGTCGAAGCCCTTTCCTCCACCAAAACCACCCCCTGTGTCCCTTCCCCTTCCTTGCAGCAGGAGGGTGACGGATGGGGACGGTGCCCAGAGCGGTGGCATCTCCCGGAGGTGGTGACGTGACTCAGCCCCAGAAAGCGGCGGTGGCAGAGGGGGCACGCGGGCGTTCGGGGGGGCACCGGCCCCTGGGAGGGGGCCGAAACGGGGGCATGGGGGTTGCTGGCCCCCTCGGCGTGGGGCTGAGCCCCGGCTCGGGGCCATTTCGGCGTCTCCCCGCAAGCCGCGGCGGGGGGGGGGCCGCGCTGCCAGATGGAGCTGGCTCCGTGCTGCAATATTTCTGGGAGGTGAAGGCTGGGAGAGATGGATGCGCGAACGCGCGGCGCAGCCACCGCCGGGGATGTGTCAGCGCAGGAAGAGGGCGGCGGGAGCTGAGCCTGTCCCCGGCCCCATCCCTGTCCCTGTCCCCGTCCCTGCTGCCCGTGGGGACAAAGTGGCCCCGGAGCAGCTCTCCCTCGTGGGAGCCGTCCCCGGGTGCCGTGGAGTCAGCGGTGAGCGGGTCCCTGACCGCAGGGCGGGGGTACCTCGGGGGGAACGGGGCTGCGGGTGCCCTGCCCGGGTGTCCCTGCTGTGGGACCGCGGGGTCCCGGGCTGGACGGAGAGCCTGGGGTGGGGGGAGCTGGTGGCAGAGGGAAACTGAGGCAGGGCAGGGAGGAAAGGGGCGGTCTTGAGGCGGGCGGGGTTGGGACTCAGCCAGGAGCTGGGGGGAGCTGTCAGAAAATTCTCTTTCTTTTGCAGGAGGAGGAGGATGGGGAGAGGCTGTGACCGGCCCTGAGGCCCTGGGGGGCTCCTGGCCATGGGAGGGGTCCGAGGACCCTTTGCCGCCATCCCAGACGCCATGCCCTGCCACCCATTGTCACTCGCCCTGGCCACGGACCTGCGGCGTGGCTGGGAGGCGCACGGTGTCACCCGCGGTGTCACCCGGGCAGACGCCTGGGAATTGTCCCCGGTGGGAAAGTGCCGGAGCCTGGGGGGGGGGGGGGAGGTCTCGGGTGGGGGCCGGGGGTCCTGGGGCTCGGGTCCCCTTTGTCACCCGGCGGTCGCTGGGGTGGTCCCAGCCCCTCTCTGCTGCTGTGCCCCTGCACCTCTTGGGGGCCCATGGGGGGGGGGGGGCTGTGGCTGTACCACCAGAGCTGCCTGCAGTGAGGTCACAGGGCCACCAGTGAGGTCACAGGGCCACCTGTGAGGTCACAACGGGCCATGACATCACAGCCACTGGGCTGTGACATCACAAGGCCCCAAGAACCAAAGGTTGGGGCAGGGGGGGCACTGGGGTGGGGGTGGGGTGGGGGGGGACACAGCCCGGTGGTGGCACCAGCGTGGGCACAACGCGGCGCGGCTGACGGAGCGCTGCTGGCGCCGGCCCCCCCCCCGGCCCCCCCACAGCAGATGGCATCCGCTTGGGCCCGCTGCGGGGAGCCGGCGGGGCGCGATGGAGGGGGCACGCGGCTTGCGGGGGCTGCCCGCGGCCGTGCCCCCCCCCCCTCCAGCGTCCCTCCCCCCAGCCTATGGCCCAGCTCACTGTCCCCCTGATGTCCCCAAGGTGGTCGTCCCGGCCATGCGCTCGGTGACGGCAGGGTGCAGCGGGGCGGGGGGCTTGGGGACACCAACGAGGGGGATTGGGGTGGCGTCAGAGACAAAGGAAAAGGGGCAGAATAGGAGCTGTGGGGCTGGGGGGGTGCCGGGCCCCCACATGGGGGGGGTCTCAAGACGCCAGCCCATGGGGGTGGGTCCGGCCCTGTGCTGTCATCGTGGGGCTTGGCTCTCCTCGCCCACCCCAGGGCAATGTGGGCCCCCCCCCCCCCCAGCACCCAGTATTTTGGGACCCTCACGCCCCCACCCCTGGGTGCTTTGGGCCCCCCCGCCCCCAATTCCCGGGTACTCCAGGCCCCTCCACCCCCCACCCCGGGGCTTTGGGGCCCCCACCCCGGGGAGCATCGGGACCCCCATCGGCACCATTCGGGAACGGGGGGGGGCTCGGCAGGGCTTGGATTTGGGGAGCCGTGATGGGGGGGGCTGAGGGGGGGGGGGATGCAGTCTCCATGGCGACACGGCGCCGGTGACGACAGTCGCCATGGCGAGGCTGCGGCCCGTTGCCATGGAGATGCGCCTGGCACGGCGAGTCGCCATGGAGATGGCCGATGGATGGAGCGGTCCCCATGGCGGGGGCCCGGGGCCAGGCCCGGGCTGGGGGGGGGTTCCTGGGGCCGAGCCCCCCCCCCCCCCCCAAGGCAAGGGACCCGCGTGGGGCCTGGCGGCCTCCCGGCGCGACGTGGGGCCGGGGCCGCGTGCCGCCGCGTGCCGCCGCCGCCCGGGTTCATTTGCACGAGGCTTTTCCACTCCAGTTCACACTGCCATCTGACGAGCCCAACTTCTCATTTTCAGAGTAATCACTCCACTGCACTAATTGCACATGCAAATATGCAAATTCGTATTAATTAATTACTATACTAATTAGTTCTGTGGTATTTGCGAGTAATAAATCATTCGGAGGGAGCGGGAAGCTGGAGACCTGGCCCATTTACACTTCGCATAAAATTTTAATAGGCGCTCCGGCTGATCCGGGACAGCCGCGCCGCGCCGCACTTAAAGGCGCAGAGCTGGCCTGGCCCCCCCTGCCCACCCCCGGCCCCCGCTCCTGGCACCCGGCCCGGGAGGGCAAAGGGATGGAGGAGAAGGGGACGAGCCGGGCAGCTCGAGCGGCACGCGGGGAGAAGGCGGGCGAGGAGGGCTGCGGGGCTCTGGGGGGCGCAGAGCGCATCCCCGGGGAAACTGAGGCACACGGTGGGGTTGTCCCCACGGGCAGGGGGATGCTCCCTGCCCTCACCCCCTGCCCAGCCAGGGGGGGCCCGGCCGCTGCTCCCCTCTTGGCTCCTGCTCCCGCTGCCGCCGCGCAGCCGCTCCCCGCTGCCACCTTTGGGGATTTTGCAAGCCTTTAATTGTCGTAAGCACAGATTAATTAAGCAGCGATAAACACAAACCCATGCATTATTGATGAATAAGGGTGAGTTCAGGTTGGTGCAAACGTTGTAATTAAATATAAACCTCAAGCTGCCCATTGTTAACTTACAAATTACATTACTATTGCGACATGTGTCGGTGCACGCGCGGACGGGAAGGGGCTCGCGCCCGGCACGGTGACCCTGCTCGGCCCCGGGTGGTGGGGACGGGGGCTGGGGGCTCGGGGGGGTCCCCACCTCCCCGTCCATCGCTGGGCCAGGCCCTTCTGTGCCCGCTGCCCTCCTGGATCCGCGCGGCCCCGAGGATGCTCCAGCCGTCCTGCGCCGTCCCGCACAGGCCGAGGGACGTGCCACAGTCCCACGGGGACACCGGGTGCCGAGGAGAAACGGGGAGTTGTGGCTCCGCTGGGAGGGGGCACGCACGGACCCTGCACGTGCATGGGCACCACCCTGTGCACTCCTTGCACACGCACCCTGCACACGCAGCCCTGCACAGCCCCTGCAAGCATACAAAACTGTGCACACACATACGGGCACATCTCCTGCACCCAGAGGCACACACATTCATGCAGCTCCCCTGCACACAGACACGCACACACGTGCACATCCCCTGCACACACCCCCTGCACGCTCCGTGCATGCACCTGCTCTGTGCGCACACACCCGGCACGCCCCCAGCTCCCCCATGTCAGCACCCACCAGAACATCCCAACCACCTGCAGGGGCTCATGTCCCTGTGTCCCCGTTTCCCCATATCCTTGTGTCCCCATGTCCCTGTGTCCCCATTTCCCCATGATCCTGTGTCCCCATATTCCCGTGCCCCCATGTTCCTGTGGCCCTGTGTCCCCATGTCCCTGTGTCCCTGTGCCCCCATATCCCTGTGTCCCCATGATCCTGTGCCCCCATGTCCCCATATCCACACGCCCCCGTGTTCCTGTGTCCCCATGTCCCCGTGTCCCCACCCTGCAGGCAGGCGAGGCAGGGGCTGCAGCCTGTGCTCGGCCACCCTGTTCGATGCTGCCCACAACAGCGACTGCAGTGCCACTGTCCCCTGTCCCCCCGCCCCCAGCCCGGAGACCCTCCCAGGCACCGCTCAGCGCTCGTACCCGCTGCCTGCCCGCGTGTCCCTCCCCGCGTGGATCTGCACGGCAGCCCCTCGCCCAGGACCCCGCACCGCGGCGGTGCCACCCTCGCCGCGGGCACCGTGCTCCCCACGGCAAACCCCAGCCCTCGCCGCGTGGCCACCACCACCTGCCCCGCACGCGGCCGGGCCACCCGCATCCCCAGGGGACCTCGGGGACACCCGCTGGGGACCAGGCACAACAATGAGGGGGGGGGGGACAAGGCGGGGGGGGGGAGAGCTCGCGAGAGCCGCGAGCCCGGCTGGAGGAATCGCTCGCGCCCGTGCTCCCAGAGTGCCCCTCTCCGGGGCGGCGGGGTAGCGGGGCTGGCAGCTGTTAGCTATTTATTAACCAGTCATGGTTAAATTGGTTTATAAATTAACAGATGTTTTAACTTTAGTCTTTCTTCTGGGAATGGAGGCAGCAAACTGGGCTGTGCTCGCGCCTGGGCTCGGCGCGGGCCGGCCGCCCTCCCCGCGAGGGGTCCCTGCGGGGCAGGGGGGGGGGAGCGGGGCTGGGTGGCCCCCGCAGAGCCCACCCCGGCAGGGCACGGCGGTGGGGTGGGCACAGGCTGGGGGGGTCCCCTGGGGTCACGTCCCCTGGGGTCACGTCCCTGGGGGAAGGTGGCACCGGGGGCTTCGGCCCCAGGACGCGTGTTATGGGTGGGGAAACTGAGGCACGGCTGGGTGATGCCCCCCCCGGTTTTTTCCTTCTCTCAGCGCTGCCCCCTCCCCTCCTCGGGAGCCACGCATCGGGGTCCCCCCCCCCGCCACCTCCCCCGGTTTAACCCCGCAGCCCCCGGGGCAGGATGAGCCCGGCCCCGGGTACCCTGGGGGGGGATGCGCATCTGCGGCCGGTGCTCGCCCCGGAGCCCCCCCGGTGTTACGCGGGGCAGCCCCGGGAGGACCGGGGGAGCCGCTCCGGTCCCGGTTCCGCTGCGGCCCCCCCGTGCCAGCCCCGGCCCCGCCGTGCCACCGCGCCGGGGCTGACACCTGCCGGCCGCGCGCTGCAGCGCCGGTGGCACCGGGGACGGGGGGGGCGCGGCCCCCGCCCCCCCTGCTGGGGACACGGCGATGGGGACGGGGACGGGGCCCCCTCCGTCCTGCAGGGCCGTGGGCCCGTGTGCGTCCCCCCCCCCGCCACCCTGCTGGGGACACGGGGACGCGTTGGAGCCCCCCCCCCCTTTTTGGAAGGGATATGGGGTGGGAGCCCCCCAGGGTGGGGGGGTTACGGGGTTGTAGCCCCCCCGGTCCTGCCCCCGCTTCTCCGTGCCTCAGTTTCCCCATCGCGCACAGAAAGGTGCCCGGAGGGGGGGGGGGGGGGGGCACCGTGCCGCACGCCCCCCGGGGGAGCTCCATTTGGGGAGGGGGCAGCCCCCCGGTGCCCCCTTCCCTCTGCAGCGCCCCAAGGCTTCTCGCTGGAGGGGGGCTTCCAGCAGGGAAGGGGTTAAGGCTCCCGTGGCCCCCCCACCCCCCCCCCGCCCGCCGCCCCCGCCTGCTCCCACGCGCGTTCCCACGCGTGTTCCCACACCCGGCACCTCCTCTGCACCCCGGGGAGCTCCCGTCCCCCCCCCCCCGCCCCCGCCGCCCCCGCTGCGGGCTGGGGGGGTTGTGGCGGGGTGGGGGGCCCTGTGCCTGGCAGGGGCTGCAGAAGGGCATGGGGGGGGGGGGCAGTGGGTGCCCAGCCCTGGAGGAGCAGGGGGGGACCCCAGGAGCAAGGGGGGGTCCCCAGGAGTGGTCCCCGGCCCCCCTGCAGGGCTGGGTAGGACCCCCGCAACCCAGGCCGGGAAGAAAGCGGGTGTCCGGCCCGAGTGGGGGTTCGGGGGGGGGGGTCCCGGCCCTCAGCACCCACTGCCCCCCCCAGCCCCGCCCCCTCCATCGCCCCGCCCCCTCCCCGCCCCCCCGGACTCACCTTTCCGTCCGAGTCCCAGCATCCTCCCGGCCCCATGGCGCCTTGTGCCCGGCGTGCCCCGGCCCCGCGACGCCCCATCCCCACGGGGACCTGACCCCAGGGTGCTCCATCCCCGTGGCGCCCTGTCCCCGGGGTGCTCCGTCCCCTTGGTCCCCTGTCCCCTTGGTCCCCCGTCCCCAGGATGCGCCATCCCCATGGTGTCCAGTCCCCAGGACGCTGTCCCCCCGTACCCTGACCCTACACTTCCCCACTCCCATGATGTCCCCGCAGCACCCCGTTCCCCCACGGCATCCCGTCCGCCCCTCCGCCCCGTCCCCAAGTCCCCGTTGTCCCCGTGCTGGTGGCGAAGGCTCCCGCTCCTCCACGGTTGGGGGCCGAGCGCCGCTTCCCCGAGCCCTGCTGCTGCTATTTTTACTTTCTCTGCAGGAGGATTCGCTGCCGTGAGGAGCTGCAGCCCCCGCAGCATGGCATGGCACGGCACGGCACGGCACGGCACGGCACGGCAGCGGCCTGGGTGCCTGCAGGGCCTGGCCGAGGCCGACCCCACAAGAGCGGGGCCACGTCCATCGCCAGGTCGTGGCACGGTGTCGGGGCAGGGGCTGGGGCGCCGCGTCCCCTCCCCGGCACGGTGCCGGTGCCACGACCACCGGCGCACCCCTGCACCCAGCCCGGCCGTGCTGCAGGGCCGCGTGGGCGCAGGCGGGGGCCGTTCCCGGGGGCTGTTCCCGGGGTCCGTGGGTGCTCACGCTGCCGCAGCGCGGGGAGGGGACCCCGCCACCCCCTCGCTCCGCGCCTTCGCGTGCGGGAGGAGTGGGAACGGCAGCGGGAAGGAGCCCGGGGACCTGTTGCCATAACAACCGCGGGTCCCACACGGGGATGGGGACGGGGACGATGCTCGGGGCCCGGCACCTGGCACGGGGCAGCCATGGGAGCCCAGCTTCACCCCCCCGCCATCCCTCTCCGCACCATCCTTCCCTGGGCTGTGCCCACGCAGGGGCTCGGCCCCCACAGCCCGCGGCCACGAGGACGCAGGGGGCTGTTTGCACCTGGGTGCGGGCGCACGGGGCCGTACGGGGCCGTACGGGGCTGGGCGGGCGGGAGGCTGCTCCGTGGCACCGTGCCACTCGGGTAAATATTTTGCTCCAGCCACGGCTCCTGGCCCGCAGCCACCTGCAGCCGTTGGAGCACCGGGAGATCCGGGGGCTGGAGCCAGCACCCGGCACCCCCCTTCCTCGCTCCGCGCCAGCGCCGCCTTCCTCAGCGCCAACGGCACCGCCTGGCCCCCGGCCCCGGCCGGGACGGCCCCGGTGTCCCGTGGGCGAGGTCCGGCTGCCAGCGGCTGTCCCGTGCGGGGCCGGGGGCAGAGCCCGCCATGTGCAGCGCCGGGCACCGACCGCGTGGGCACGGGGCCGGCCGGGACCTCGCCGGTGGCTGGAGCCGTGCCAGGGGTGGGTGCGTCCCCGCTCCCACGGCCCGGCCAAAGTCACCCGGGTTTTTATACGTGGAGGTGTGGGAACGGGGGCCGGGCGGATTCACCCCCTGCTGCTCTTCCAGGAAGGAAGTTTGGGGTTTGGTGGAATTTTCCGTGGGGAAACCCGCTGGGGCAGAGCCAGGTATGGCTTGGGGTGGCGGCGCGGTCCCCTGCCTCCGTGACACCCCAGGGCCACGGCTGGTGGCAGCACGGGGCCCCCCAGCACAAGGAGGACGGGACGTTTTGGGGTCCCGTGTCCCCACCGTGCCTGCAGGGTCCATCCCCCACGGTTGCCCCCCAGGCAGATCCTGTCCCGGGCTGGCTGTCCCCGTGCCGTGCGGCAGCCCCGAGGCCGTGCCCTGCTTTGTTCCCCCCCGGCCCGGGCTGCCCCGATGCCCCCCTTGCCCTGCAGGGAAACTGAGGCACCGGCTACCAGGGACTCCCGTGGCTGCCACCAGCCCCGGCCCGGCCCCCACGGCCACCGCGGTTGGGGCTCCCCCGGAGGGGAACGGGTTAAGGGGCCCCCGCGGGCTCGAGCCCCCCTCGCGGGCTCCCCGAAGCTCCCCGAGGGCTCATTATCCGCGGCCTCGGCCCCCCTGCCCGGGGGATGAATAATTCAGCGTGCTGGTAGGAGACGTGTCCTCCCTCCCTCTCCTTCCTCCTCCTCCTCCTCCTCCTCGCCGGCTCTGCCTTCCCCACCTCCCGCCGTTCAGTCCTCGCCGTGCCGAGCCCGGGCGCAGCCGAACTCCCGTGCGGCACCGGGCAGCAGCGGCAGAGACCCCGCGGCCGAGGCCATGGACCCCAAGGACCGCAAGAAGATCCAGTTCTCGGTGCCGGCGCCCCCCAGCCAGCTGGACCCCCGCGCCGTGGAGATGGTGAGGGCAGGGTGGCAGCGGGGTCACGCCGGTGTCCCCCGCGCCACGGCGTGGCACCGCGCGCCCGGTGACCCTGGGGTGCTGAGGGACCCCGGGGTGCCCGTGGTGCTGGTGTTGGTGGGGGTCCCACGGAGGGACGGGGGTGTCCCAAGGTGCCGGGGGAGCTGGGTGCCGGCGGGGGAGAGCCGTGCAGGGGACGGGATGGGGACAGCGTGGGACAGGAGGGGAGGGATGGGAGAGGGAGAGCAGGACAAGGGGGACTGGAGGGGACAGGACTTGGGGACAGGAGGGTGGGGATGGGATGGGATGGGAGGGACGGAGGGGACAGGAGCGGATCGGGGGACGGGATGGGACAGGGAGAGGACGGGAGCGCTCCGAGGTGCGCGGGTTTGTGCAGAGGGAGAGTTGTGCGGGGGGACGGGGCAGGACGGGGACGGGAACCGGGAACGGGACAGGAGGGAAGGGCTGGGACTGAGGGGACAGGAATGGGACGGGGACGGCACAGGAGGGAAGGGCTGGGACGCAGGGACAGGACACGGCAGGGGACAGCAAGGCTCTGCCCAGCCCAAGGGGACGTCCCCAGGACACGGCTCCTGCGCGCCCCGGACCCGGAGCTGTGCAGGGCAGGGGGGGGGGGCTGCGAGGTACCGGGGGGGGAGGTTGGGGACAGCAAGAGGACCCTGCGACGGGGACACGGCCCCTCCGTGGGGCACCGCGCCTGTCCCCTGCCCCACGCTGCTGAGCACCCCGCTGGGGTGGGGGACACGGGGGTCCTCAGCCCCGGGGCACCGGGCAGGGGGCGAGAGGACCCCCGGGCCGGCCGGTGACGCCCGCTGTGCCCCAGATCCGCCGGCGCAGGCCCACGCCTGCCATGCTCTTCCAGCTCTCCGAGCACTCGTCCCCAGGTGAGCCAGGACGGGGACGGCACCCGGCTGGGGACGGGACGGGGCAGGGGTGGCTCTGGGGACAGCAGGGGGCTGGTCCAGGGACGGGACAAGGTGGTTGGGCTGGGACGAGGTGGCCGGGCTGGGACGAGGTGGTTGGGATGGGACGAGGTGGCAGAGATGGGACGAGGTGGCGAGGACGGGACGAGGTGGCCAGGACGAGGTGCCCGGGATGGGACGAGGTGGCCGGGAGGGGACACAATTCCCAGGTGGACGGGGTGGCAGGGAAGGGACGTGGAGGCAGAGGTGGGATGCGGTGGCAGGGATGGGACCTGGTGGCGGGTACGGGGCGCGGTGTCGCCTCTGGTATGGGGTGGCGGGTCTGGGACGTGGTGGCAGGGAGGGGACGGGGGTCACACACGGGATGGGGTGGCAGGGACAGGACAGGGGCCACGGGGTGGGCAGGGGGTGCTGGCTCCAGCACCCATCCTGCTCACCCGCTCTCTCCCGGCGCCGCGGACGCAGAGGACGAGTCCCTGCCCTACCAGGTGAGTGGGTGCCGGCCCCATGGGAGCCCCGGCCCCGTGGGAGCCCCCTGCCCGCCCCCGTGCTCCCCGGTACGGCCGTGGCGCGGGCACCACGGGGTTATCGTGGCGCTGCCGCCCCGTCCCGTCCCGGTCCCGGTGCTTATCGGTTCCCTGCCTCCTCCTGGCCCCGGCGACGGGCGAACGGCGCTGTGGGGACGGGGACGTGGGGACGGGGACCGGGGTCAGGCTGTGCAAAGTGTGGGGTGACACGGGCACCCCGCGGGGCTCAGGTCCTCGTCGCTGACCCCCCCCCAGCTCCTGGTGCAGCATCACAGGGACACCGCATCGGGGTCCCTGTTGTGGGATCCTCACCGCCGGGGGGTTCAGCCTCGGGTCCCCATAACGGGATCCCCATTGTAGGGTCCCTGTCCCAGGGGGGTCTCATCCCAGGTCCCCATTGTGGGGCCCCCGTCAAAGTGTCACCAACCTGGGGGGGGGGGGGGGGGGTTCAACCCGGGGTCCCCGTGGCGAGACCCCCCCCCCCCCGGCACCCAGCTCGCACGGGGTGCGGGACCACGGCTGTCCCCAGCGCGGGGCTGGCCGCGTCCCTGTCCCTGACACCGCCGGGCCGCTCTGCCCCGCAGCGAGCCTCCGGCGAGGGCTGCCTGCTGAAACCAAAGAGGAACAACCCGTGTGCCTACACGCCGCCCTCGCTCAAAGGTACCGTTCCCCCGGGGACCGGGTCCCCCGGGGTGGGGGGACACTGGGGGCTGCCCCCGGGGCTGGCTGAGCCCTCAGGCCGGTGCTGTCAGAACGGGGAAACTGAGGCACGGCGGGCACACGGCGGCAGCCCGGGCACGCTGCCCTGCTATGGCTCTCCCGGCACTGCCCTGTGGGAGACCCCAGTGCTCCCAGTGCTCCCAGTGCTCCCAGTAGCACGGCGGGTGCTGACGCGGGTGCCTCGGCAGCGATGCAGCGCATCGTGCAGTCCCACCTGGAGAGCGGCCTGGCCGGGGGGGACAGCTCGGACGGAGAGGCCGACGACGGGGACCACGAGCTGGCCCGCGCCTGCGACCCCGACAGCGCCCTCGAGCCTGGTGACTGGGGGGGGGGGGAGGACACGGGGACCGGGGGGAACGGGGGGGGACACGGGGACAGGGGGGACATGGGGACGGCGGGGGCACGTGGGGATGTGGGGACATGGGGATGGGGGGGGGACAGAGGGATGGGGGGGACACAGGGACGGGGGGGGACATGGGGAAATGGGGACAGAGGGGGGACACAGGAATGGAGAGGGGACACAGGGATGTGAGGGGACATGGGGACGGGGGGGGACACAGGGATGGGGGGGACACAGGGATTCGGGGGGATACAAGGATGTGGGGACATTGGGACGGGGGGGACATGGAGAAATGGGGACAGAGGGAGGACACAGGGATGTGAGGGGACACAGGGATAGGGGGGACACAGGGATGTGGGGACACAGGGATGTGGGGACATGGGGCTGGGTGCTGCCGGCTGCGGTGTGGGCATGGGGGGGGTGGGGGTGGGGGGTGAGGTCACGGTGTCCCCACCGGGGAGCATCTCTGTCCCCTGCTGGCCCCTGGGGCCGTGCTGACCCCAGCCGGGGCCCCCCCCGTTGTGCCGGCTGTGGGGGGGCCCCGCGCCCCCTCTGCCCCCGCCTCATTGCTCCCCACCCCCCCCCCCCCCGAGAAGCCCTGGGGAGCCAGGTCCGAGCCGAGCGCAGCATCTTCCCTGCCACCAAGGCGCACAAGAGGAAAGGTAACGGGGGCACCGCGGGGACGGGGACATCGTGGGGAGGGGGACGGAGAAACTGGGGGGACAGGGACACTGTGGGGATGGGGACGGGGACAGGGACGGAGAAACTGTGGGGACGGGGACACCGTGGGGACGGGGACAGAGAAACCTTGGGGTCGGGGAAACTGGGGACGGCGACAGGGACGGAGAAATTGCGGGGTCTGGGACACTGCGGGGATGGGGACACGTGTGGAGATGGGGACAGAAGCGGGGACAGGGACGGAGACGGGGGCCACCGCGGGGACTGTGACCCCGCAGGGATGGGAACATCGCGGGGATGTGGGCGCTGCCGGGATGGGGCCACCGCGGGGATGGGGACGGGGAAACCACGGCGCTGGGGGGGCACTGCGGGGATGGGGACCCGGTGGGGATGGGGATGTGGCTGAGGCCACCTCAGGGATGGGGACACCGTGGGGACGGGGATGCTTTAGAAGTGGGGACAGGGATGGGGCCACCATTGGGGACAGGGACCCCGCGGGGTGGAGAACGCCACGGGGACGGGGCTCCGAGATGCCCCGCGGGGATTTGGGGCCGGGGCCGTCCCCGTGCCCCCCGCCGGGCCACCCCGTCCCCGTCCCCGTCCCGCGTTGGCCACCGTCCCGCTGCCTCAGGGGGCCAGAAGGTGTCCTTCGCCGGCGGCATCGACGAGCGCGGGGAGGACCTGAAGGCGCTCAGCGTGTCCGACATCCCCGAGGACCCCGAGGGGGCCGAGGAGGGTGACGAGGAGGAGCCGGAGGACGGCAGCGGTACGGGCTGGGGGGGGAAAAGGGGGGGGGGGGGGGGGGGGGTCCCACAGCTCCCACACCCATGGGACGCCCCCCCCCCCCCGGCCCCCCCAGTGCTGACCCCCTGCCGCCGTCCCCAGACGCCAGCAAGGAGCGGCGACACGTGGGCTTCGCCGAGGCCCCCCCGCGCCCCGCCGGCACCGAGCGCCCCTCGCCCACCTTCCCGCCGGGCACCAGCTAGCCGCGCAGCCCACCGCCCCCCCCCACGGGCCGCCGATGACCCCCCCCCCCGGGGGGGTCAAGCCGCCCTCGCTTCGCTCCGCAAGCCCCCCCCCGGAGCACCACCCCCCCCCCCCCGGCCTGGCCGCCCGTCGTTGCCTGCGCTTCGCCTGCGCCGTGCCCCCCCCACCCCCCCCCCGTCCCACGACCCCCCCCACGGCGCCCCCCCCCCCTCCCCCCCCCCGGAGCCCCCCTCGCTCAGGAGGGGTTCGGGGAGGAGGAGGCTGGAGGGGGGGGGTGGGGGCCCGGCCCCCCCCCCCCCGTGGCCGGCCGGGGGCTTCGTGGGGCAGGGCCCTGCGGCCTCCCCCGTGCCCACTGTGCCCCCCCCCCCCCCGAGCTCGCTTCCAGCGCCGCCTGCGCCCCCCCCCCAAATAAAGCTGAGCTGTACGGAGCGGCACCGAGCGGCTTGGGGGGGGGGCTCGGGGGGGGGTCTCGGGGGGCTTCGGAGGCGGCTTGGGGGGCGGTCTTGGGGTCTCGGGGGGGTTCACAAGGGGGTTTGGGGGGCGCTGGGGGGGGCCGGGGGGGGTTCAGGGGGAGCTTGGGGGGAGCCTGAGGGGGTTCGGGGGGGCTCGGGGGGCACTGGGGGGCTCGGAGGGGGGGGTTCAGGGAGGCTTGGGGGGCACCTGGGGGGGTTCGGGGGGGTTTGGGGGGTGCTGAGGGGCTCGGGGGGGGGCTTGGAGGGGTTCGGGGTGGTTCACGGGGCGCCTGGGGGGGCTCAGAGGGGGGTTACAGGGCGCTGGGGGGCTCGGGGGGGGTCGGGGGGGGTCAGGGGGACTTGGGGGGCTCCAGGGGGGGCGCGGGGCTCCCCCCAGCCTCCCCCCCGCGCGCACTGCGGAATGGGCTCTCCCCCCCCCCCCCCCAATGGTTTCGCCCCCGCCCGGCTCCGTTCAGCGCCCCCCCCCTCCGCCCCCCCCCTCCGGCACGGCCGCGCGTTCGCTTCCGGGGTCAGAGGTGGCGGCGGGGCCGGAAGCGGCTCGCGCTGGGGTCTGCTTCCGGCGGGGCCTGGCCGCGGGCGGCTGCAGGTACGGGGCGGGACCGGGGCCGGGGCGGGAAGGGACCGGGAAGGGACCGGGGCCGGGGCGGGAAGGGACCGGGACCGGGACCGGGGCCGGGGCCGGAGCGGAGCCACCACCGGCGCCGGTACCGGGCCCTCCCCCGCGGAGGCCGCCGGTGGGGGCCGTGTCCCCGCGCTCGGGCCCACCCCGGTGGGAGCGCGGCCGCCCGGGGCCGGGCCTCACCCACCCCCCGGTACCGGCCCCGGGCCTGGGGCTCCCCCCGGCTCCGTTCGTGCCCCCCCCCCCCTCCGCCAACACCGGCACCCCGGGGCTGCGGGCACGGGACCGGCCCCGTGGGGCTGCGGTGTCCCCCCGTGTCCTCACCCCCCCCCTCCTCCTCCTCCCCCCGTCCCGTGCCGCCGGTACCAGCCCCGGTGCCCCGGCAACCGGCAGGAGGAGGGGAACCGGGCAGGCCCCGTGCCCCCAACGCCCGGTGCCCCCCCCCCCCGCCCCGGGGGGCCGTTTCCAGCCCCCCAGGGCGGATTTTTTCCCCCCGTGCTCCTTGCTGCTGCTGTGCCGTGACACCCCCCCCCCCCCCCGGTGGTCCCGGGGGACGGCAGGGCTCGTGGTGCCGCCGCAGCCCCTCGGTGCCCCATGCACGCACACGGGCAAGGCCTGGAGCTCGTGGCGGGGGGGCTCGAGCCATTGGGGGGGGGGCGGGTCTCGAGCTGCTCCCCGGGGGCCGGAGCCCTCCCAGATGTTGAGGCCGGCTCCCGGGCTGAGCGGAGGCAGGGTGAGGCCCTGGGGCTGGCTCAGCCCCTCCCCGGGCAGCAGCTGAGGGGAGTTGGGGCTCCTGGGGGGGGGGTGGTGGTGGGGGGGGGTTGTGTGTGTGTGTCCCTGGGCGCTTTGAGGGGCGCTCACAACGCGCTTGCCCCACGGCCGAGGTCTTGGGAGCACCCCTGGGGGCTCCGCTCGCAGCCGGGCTGCACCGGGTGCTGCAGAGCCCCCCCCCGGGAGGAAGAGGAGGAGGAGGAGGAGGGGGAGGAAGAGGAGCGGGGATCTGGGGGGCTCGGGGGCCGCTCTGCCCTGCCCCGTGGCAGAACCGGGGGGAAGGTGCCGGGTTTAAAGAGGTCCCTGCCCCCGGGATGCTCGGCCGCGCGTTGCCCCCCCCCAACCCCGGTCAGGCACCCGCAGCCCCGTGCCCGCGCCGCGGCGTCGGGTGCGGAGCTCCCCGAGGAGCAGGGGGGCTGGCTGCGGGGCCGTCCCGTCAGCCGGGGAGGCGTGAGCAGGGAAGGGGAAGCGGTGTCACGGGGTGGGGAGGCTGCAGACGGGAAGCCGTGGCATCAGCCTGCTGGCGAGGGGCTTGGGGTCGGGGCCGGGGGGGGGGGGCCGGGAGCACGACTTGGGGTGCGGGGAGCTCGACGATTCCCCCGGCACCCCGCGAGGGGCGCGTGGAGCCAGCCCCTGGTGCTGCTGCTCCTTGCGCTGAGCTCCCTGAGGGATCGGCCCCGGTCCGGGCTGGAAATATTCCCGCGAGAGGCCTCTCCGTCCCGCCGGCCTTCCCCGGTGGGTGGGTGGGGGGGGCTGAACCCTCCGCACCAACGCCCCCCCCGGGAGCTTCGGGACAGGCGAGCTTCCGAAGTGCCTTCAGCCCTCGCCCGGCGAGCCGGCTTTGAACGGTCGGGGGGGGGGGTTTTGAAGCGGCTCAGTTCCGACGGCTTCAGGCCGGCCGCGGGAGCTGGGGACGTCCCCGTCGCCGTGCGGCAGCCGGGGATCAGGGCCGGGCGTCTCTCGGGGTGATCCTAAAGAGCTCTGAAGCGGGGGAGTGGGGGGGGTGGGGTGGGGGGGGGCTGCCTAAGTGCAAAGCGCTGTCTGAGCGGGGAGCGCGGCCGACGCTGCGCCGCGGAGAAGGCGGCAGGCGCCCGCGAGGCGATGCATTATTCAGCGCCCGCAGATGTCCCGAGCGCCTCTCGCTGCGAGACGGGCTCGTGGCGGCTCATCCGAAGTGACGCGGCCTCGGCTCCTCCGCGGGGCCCTGGCGGCGCGGCCCCGGAGCTCCCCGAGGGCCCCGGGGTCGTGGTTTCCGTGGGGCCGCGTGCGGGGCGGCCCTGCGGCCGTCGCGGTGGGACGTGGCAGCCCCTCTGCCCCGCGGCGTGCCCCCCTTTCCTGCAGGTTTGGGCGCGGTCCTGGGGCTTTTTTCCCGGCTGCAGCCCCCTGGCTCCGAGCGAGACGTGCTGCAGCCGGACCTCGCCTCGCTCGGGTCCCCGGGGGAGCAGGGCAGCCCCCGCCCCCGCCGCTCCAAGGCAAAGCACCCCGAGCGCGGGCGTTCCCCAGGGGACGTTTGTCCCGGTGCCGTGGCCGTGGCTCAGGGCGGCCCCCGCCGTGCCCAGCCCCGGCACCTCCCTCCCCGCTTGGCCGCCCCGCCGAGAGCGGCCTCCTCGCGCGCCGCTGACGGGAGGGAAACGTTTTAGCACGACGGCCGCCTGACCGCGCGTCAGCCTCGACGCCTCGCTCGCCCCCGAGCCGCTCGCGGGGCCGCCGCGTGCCCGGCACCGCCAGCGCCGGGGCGAACGGCGGCCCCGTGGCGTTTGCCACCCTCTGCTCGCCTCTGGCCACGCGCTGGAGCTGCTGGCTTGGCTCTCCCCGCGCCTGCAGCGTGTCCTGGGGTGGCGCTGCGGGGTGGGAGCGTTGGGGGGCGATCCTTCTCCTCCCCGCAGCACGCGGGAGGGACGGGGCCCTGCTGGTGCGGGGCGCGAGCCCAGGGCGAGCTCTGCCCTGCGAGGGAGGCTCGGCGGCAACCTGAAAGGCACCCGGGTTCCTTTCGCCCAGGAGTGACGTGCAAGAGGCAGCCTCTGGCTGACGGGGTGCTGGGAACGGGCGCCCGGAGAGGGGGGCATCGAGCGCCCGCTTCCTCTCTGTGCACTCAGCACAGCTCCGGGCGCGGGGACTCGCTGCTGCTCCCCCTGACCCCGCGGGTCCCCCTCCCGTGCCCCCCCCGCAGGTGACGCCGGCCTCGCAGATGCGGCCCCGGCTGACGTAGGACCCGAGCTGCTTGGGCCGAGGATGAGCAAGCCGAGGGAGCTGCAGCACGACCTGGAACGGAGCCTCCCCGCCATCGCGTCCATCAGCACCTCGCTGTCCCACAGCCAGGGCCTCTCCCCCTACGGCTGCTTCTCCCCGGAGAAGAGGAAAGCCATCTCGGACGTGAGGAGGACCTTCTGCCTCTTCGTCACCTTCGACCTGCTCTTCATCTCCTTGCTGTGGATCATCGAACTGAACGTAAGTTGGGCAAAACGAGCGCCCGGGGCCTTTCCTCTCCTGAGTCCGAGTGCTTTTGTGAAGCCGGTTCCTCCTGCGTTAGTCGCTCCCCCCCGCAAGTCCCGGGCCAAGTCTTTGTTTGCTCTTCCCGGCGCTCCGCTGAAAATCAGCGCGAGCCGCGGCCCCGCGCTCGTTTCCTGCGCCCAGGCCCTGTTGTGGCTGCCCGGGGTCGTTAACACCGCGCGTGTCGGGCCGCGTGCTGTCCCGTAACGAGATCTGGGGCCCGCGGCAGCGGCAGGGTCGGCCGAATTTCTCCCCTGCTCCCCTCGCCTGCGGCGTTTGCCAAGCAGCTGCCGGCTCCGCCGCCTGCCCTGCCCCGCGGGGGTGACGAGGGGGGTGCGGACCTTCCTCCCCCCGCCCGGCTGCTGGGCACGGGACAAAAAGGGCTTTGAGCTTCGGTCCCTGCTGCTAATCTCAGCCTCCGGACGCCGGAGGTGCTGCCCTCCTGCCTCAAAGGCGCCGCCGGGCCTTCGTCCTCCCCGGACCGGCCGGCGCAAGGTGCCGCGTTGGCTCGCCGCGTCGCCCGAGGAAGACCCTTAGTTACTTATTTACTTATTTACTTCATTTACTTATTTGCTTATTTACTTCAGCCCCGGCAGGTCAAAGCTGCTCCCTGGGCTGCGTCTTTTTCTCTCCCAACCGGCCCTGACTGGCCGGGGCCGCGCGGGCGCTGGGTTTCGGGTTGCAGGCACCTCGTGTCCTGCCGCGGAGCGATGACGGGAGCAGAAAGGCGAGATGAAGAGATAAGAGCCCGCCGCTCCCGCAGGCAGCCCGCCCGGTGCCTGGCCTTCCTTTATCAGCGCTGGGTCCTGCGCTCGCTCAGCGCCCCTTATCTCTCTCCCGCTCGTCTCCCGCGGTGTCTGCACGTAACAGATGGCTTCGGCCGGCGGCTCCCTCGCCCCGTGGCCGCGGTGCTGAGCGCCCGCAGGGACCCCCCACGGCAGCTCGGGGCCGGCATTCCTGCGATGCCGACGGTGCCCAGCACCCGGCCTGGACCCCAGCCTCCTGCTGCTGTCCTCAGGGCTCTCCGGAGCGGTGCTTGCCCGCGAGTCAAAACCTCCAGCCCTGGGGAAATGCCCTGGCAGCGCGGTCGTCAGGGTGATGCTGAGCGTAGGTCTCGCAGGTAGCCATTAACGAGTGACTAACTGGTGATATTTGGGCCCTGAGCCGAGGTGCTGCATATTTAAGGCTATTAGGATGGCTTATTTGCCTAGTTATGAAGAGCAATGAGTTTATATCGTGACTAATGCTTTTTTTATCAAATGGTTTCCCTCGCTGCGAGATAAGCTGAGCGAATTGGCCCTCGTTAAATGTCTGCCTCCTGCGAGCGGTGATTCTGCGAGCTCGCTGCTCGCAGAGACAAAGAGGTGCCTCCAACAATTCTTCTCGCTTGCTCAGGGCAGTGGCGTGCGTTTAGTCCAAAACACCTCCCAGAAATCGCGACCCAAAGCCTTCGCTGTGCCCTTTATTCTCCTCCTGCAATGCCTCCTGTCGGAGCGGTGGCGTTGGGGAGAGGCTTTTCGGCAAAGCTGCCTGGCACAAGCCCCGTGGCCCCCCGTCAGCTGAAGCAGCCGTGCAGAGCCGCTGCCCCCCACCCCCCCGAATGTTAAGCACCGGCCTGACCTAGAGGGACCACTTCCCGACGGCTGCCTCGTCTGTCCTTGGACTGTCTGACGAGAGGGTGCCAGGGCACCAGGCTGCCAAGAACTGGCCTGAGATCCACCGCCTTGTTTCTCACAGATCATCAAACAGCTGTCAGCGTGCACCGGCGTCCCGGCCAGCTGGGCTGCGTTCAAACCAATAGCCTAAAGGTGAAGCATTTGTTCCAGTTACCTGAGCCATCCGCTTCCTCGTAAACAGCCAGCCCAAGCTCCTGAGAGCAGGATTTATGGTGTCAGGAGCACCGAGGCTGTCGAGCCCCAGATTGTCTCGGGGTGAGGCAAGAGAGCTCTTCTGTGAGCTTTTTCCACACCCGGGTACGACAGCAGAGGCCGTGGCTTTGCCTCTTTCGGATTTCCTCGCATTTCTGCGCGTCCGCGGCCCTCTCCTCCCGCTTTCCCCCCGGCCCACGGGCTGGCCTGGAGGAACGCCGAGGGGTTCTGCACAAAGAGGACGATTGCAGCTTAAATTCCACCGCGCTGCCGAGCGACCTCACAGGAGGGACGCTTCGGGCGTCCGGCTGTGGGAGCAGCTCTGCCCAGCGCGTGGCTGATGGTGCCGAGCGCTTCCTGGAGCTTCTCCGCTTGCTCGGGGCTTCCTCCCAGACAGCCGGAGCCAGCGGGCAGCTTTTCCTTTGTAGAAAGCTCCCCCCTGCCCCCCCCCCCGAAGTGTTGCACGTCGCCGTGAGCTGCTTCAGCCCTGGCTCCCCTCGGCGTGAAGCAGGGGGTGAAATGGGCTGCTGCGTCCCCCCGTGGCCCCGTGCCTGCGTGGCGCGTTCGCGTGCCTGGCGCATAACCCGACCCGGCGCTAACCTCCGGGCACCGCTCGGCCGCCTTCTTCCTATCGTTATTTCCTTATCAGTGCACTCGATAGCTGTCTCCTTTCCTGTCTCCTCTCCAGACCAAGGATGGCATCGAGAAGAACTTGGAGAGTGAAATCATCGAGTACAATTTTAAGACCTCTTTCTTCGACATATTTGTGAGTATCCCAGCGACAGCTCGGGGCGGGGAGGCCGTGGGCTGGGGCTGGGGTCTGCAGAGCTGGGAGGTCGCAGCGTCCCAGCCCGTCCTGTTGCACCTCTGGCCCCAGCTGGGTGGCGAGGTCCTCGGGGGGCTGCATCCTCCCAGTGCCTGGCACGGGGACGAGGACGCTGGCTCGCCTTGACGGCTTCTTGTTTTCAAAGGTCTTGGCTTTCTTCCGATTTTTTGTGCTGCTGCTGGCCTACGCGATCGTAAGGCTGCGCCACTGGTGGGTCATAGCGGTAAGGAGGCAGTTCCTGCTTTCCTGTTTTCAGGCTGCGCTCTCTGCCGAGGGTTTGCAGGGATCTGAGGTGCGTGATTTTATTTTCCAGGTCACTACGTTGGTCTCCAGTGCCTTCCTGATTGTGAAGGTCATCCTCTCCGAGGTTGGTTTCCTTGGGCTCACGGGGGATTGCTTTGTGATTGCTTGATGCTGCCGTTCGCCATTTTGTGTAAACTCCCTGTGGCTTTTGCTTTCTTCCACTCAGCTTCTGACCAAAGGGGCGTTCGGCTATCTGCTTCCTATCGTCTCGTTCGTCATTGCTTGGCTAGAGACCTGGTTCCTGGATTTTAAAGTCCTATCTCAGGAAGCAGAAGAGGAACGATGTAAGTATTTTGCCCTTCTCTGGTAGGAGCTGGCAGATCAGGCTACCAGGCCTGGGGTTTCTGCTGCTTTGGCAGCACCTTGACAGATATGACATTTATGGAGAAGTGATCTCCAGGCTGGCTGTGACGGTAAGTGCCTGACTCAATCCTGTGATGGTATACAAGTCCCTTCAGGGGAAGAAAATACCAGATTATAAAAAGCATCTTTTAATTGAGAGGAGAAAAACATGCCAAATTCCCCAATGTCTGGATACCGAAGCCAGACGTATTGGAAACAGAGCTCACCTCCGCATCAGTGAAAATGTTTTGAAACAGTGGGACAAATGCCAGGCGGACTGTGGGACTCTCCAGCTCCTGGTATCTGTCTTCGGATCTGGGCTGGAGACCTTCGGAGAGGAATGCTTCACTCGAAGATACATTACAGGGGTGCAGCATGGGTTACGGTGTGTGAAATTTGACAGTCTCTAGCCACTGAGGTCAGACTAAACTGAGACCGAGTTTTTCTGACCTAATGCCGTACGAATTCCCGCGCACGGCAGGGCGCCTGTCACTTCCAAGGGCCCTTCTAGGGAGCGGGTGCTGGGTTTGGGGTGGTGCAGCTGCCCTATTACAGCACAAGGAGCTCGTCCTTCTCCCAGGCTTCTCTGACGTAAGAGGACTGGGAAGTGGCACGTAAACTGAGAGGTATTTGTCGAGCGAGGCTGGGTCAGAAATGCACCGAGTGACTGGAAAACACCAGAGGATGTTTGGGTCTTGCAAGGAGGCTTTAAGATGAAAAATGATCAAGTGTTTAATGCCTCTATTGGATTAGGCTCGGGTTCCAAATTGCTTCCAGGGGAAGCTCTTATTTAATTAGACGCTTAATCGCCTTTGGATTTGACAGGCAAAAGAGCCCATTGATCTCCGTGCGGATAAAATGTCTCCAACAAAAGATGAGGCAATAGGAGCTGAAAGGCTCGTGGGCTGGCTGGTGGCAGCGCGAGCCGAGCAGCTGTGTCTGGCAGAAAGTGGCTGGGAGGCCGTCTGGGGAGGGCTGGGCTGGTTGGGGGGGGGGGGGGGGGGACGGGACAGACAGGGCCCCCAGCCCCCTTGGGGCTGAAGCACGGGGCACGGTGTGTGAGACCCGCTCTGGTCCCCAGGGTACCTGGCAGCCCAGGCTGCGGCCGCCCGCGGGCCCCTGCTCTACCCCGGAGCCCTTTCGGACGGGCAGTTCTACTCCCCGCCGGAGTCCTTCGCAGGTAAGGTGTGCTCCCCGCCGTGTCCCTCGGGGACTCCTCGCCCCTCTCGCCGAGCTCTGCCTCGTTAGCCCGGCCCGTGGCAGCGCCTCCGAGAGCTGACGCTGCGAATCCGGCCGCTTCTCCTTGCCCCGTGCCCGGGCAGTGCAGACACGGCCCCGCTGTCTCGGTGCCATCGGCGGCGCGGGGTGGCGCTCAGCCCCGCGCGCCTGGCTTCGGCTCCGTGGGAAGCCGGAGAGTTTTGTGCTCTTGGGATTTAATGCTCATGAGCTGCGCTCGAAAAACCTCGCCCTCGGGATGAGGGCATGGGGGCAAATCGCCACCAGCAGGTGAGGGGCAGAGATGACAGCGTGCCACTGCCCTGTGGCGCTGCCCTGTGCCACCGCCACTGCCCTGACACCGCCTCGTGCTGCTCCGAGACCTGCCCAGCTCGGCAGGACGTCAGCCGGAGCAGTTGTCCCGGTGTCGCTGGCACCCAGCCGGGGAGCGGAGCCGCCCCTGGCAGCCGGCCACGTTTTGGGGGAGGCAGGACCCGGGCTGCGCTGGGGTCGCACCCGCTGACAGCAGGGATCGGACGCTGTCTGCTCCACGGGAAGGTCAGGGGGAGATTGTTCACGTGGGATCTTCGTTATGTGCGTGTTAATTGTGTGCTTCCCCCTAGGGTCGGACAACGAGTCGGACGAGGAAGGTCTGGGGAGGAAGGCGTTGACAGCGCAGGTAACTAGAGGCGGACGCTCCTGCCCCTCCTTCCTGTCCCTCGTTTCGCAGCCTTTGCTCTGGGGGCGTGATTCTGGCTCTGCCTCTCCCTCTCCCCCCTGGTTACGTGGTCACACACCACGAGGGCATCGCCTCGGCCGTCCTCCCCTAGCTAGCAGGGCGGTCCCGCACCTCCCCGAGGTCAGCCTGGGCACAGGCCTCTGGGTGCTGCCTTCCAAGTGGTGCTGCTGCTGCTCAGCTCCAGCCCCGGCGCTCCCGCAGGAGGAAGCTCTGCGCTCCTCGCAGCCCTCGGCCTGCTGGAAGCCCTTGCGCCGAGGCAGGAGGCTCGCTGGTAGGCGCAGCTGGCGTGTGGATGCGAGCCAGGGCGGGGAGCGTGACTTCGAGCTCCAAAACGAGGCCTCTGTGACCTGAATGAAGAGATTGCTGCGGTGTGGTGGTGGGAGGTTGCCCGCTTCCCTCTGCTAGCCCTGGGAGGTGGGTAGCAAGCCTTGCACGCACGCTTTGGGCTCTCTGCAAGCCCCACGAGTGAAATATTGCCTTCTCTCCTAGGAGAAAGAATACGTCCGGCAAGGCAAAGAGGCGATGGAAGTTGTGGACCAAATCCTGGCGCAGGAGGAGAACTGGAAGTTCGAGAAAAACAATGCAAGTGTCCCCCCGCCCCGCTGCCCGGCAGCAAGCACGGATGGCTTAGCAAAAACTGGAGGGGAAACGAGGCTTTTGAAACCTCCTTGCGACATGAAAAATTAACAAGCGTTACAATTACCTGATTGAATTAGGAATCTATTCCAGTTCGGTTAAATGTAAAATCCCCTCTTATTTAATTAGACGTTTAATTGCCTTCCCGTTTGACAGGAGAGAGCCCGTCACTCCTCCCTCTCGACAGCGGGCGGGCAGGGGCGGACAACTCACCTTTGGTAGGCGGGGGGGGGGCGCAGAGCTGCGGCGGGGAGGAGCAGAGCCGTGCCGTGCCGTGCCGGCCACGTGCAGCACCCAGGGTCCTGGCGCTGCTGCTTTCGCTCTTGCTGCAGAGCAGGGTGTTTTTAGGAGCGTGCTGGGGTCTGGGGAGGCTCCGGCCGAGTTGGGGTTGCTGTGAGCCAAGGGGGAGCAGGAGCGTGTGGGGCACAGGCTGCTCCTGCTGGCCCACCCCAAGGCCCTGTGCCTGTCCCCGT